>NC_091058.1:66967868-67269773 GCF_000393655.2 Nicotiana sylvestris
GCCTAGAAGTAAGTATCCAAATATTGAAGGTCTCACACATGTTGTTCTCCACAACATCACACTTACTACAACCTTTAAAAAAGGCCTTACACCATGACTGTTTGGGATATCTAAGTAAGTCTTCCATTTATCCTATTGCCACCCAATTCTGCCAACTCGTCTAGTTTAACCTTCAGAAATGCTTCAAATGAAGCTCTTGCACAACCCCATAACTTTTTCTTCTTTCCTCACCACCCCAGGTTTTCTTCCAGTTGCTCCATATGTGCCTTGCACATATTCTATGCTCAGAATTTGGCATCAATTCAGATACAGCTTGAACAAGTCCCTTGAACAACAAAAATACACTATTAGAGTTCATCCAATGCAATCGTAAATGTTAAAGTAAAAAATGAGATTAAAACAATACACATACCTTCTGTATATCAGACATAATTGTCAGTCCTTCACCTGCAGATTCTGTCAGTTTCAAGTCCTCCATTAGACACCTAAAAAACCAGGACCAACTATTCTTGGTCTCTTTCTCAACTACTGCCCAAGCAATAGGGTACATCTAGGTATTACCATCCTTAGCAATGCATGACAATAATTCACCTTTACACAATCCCTTCAGAAATGCACCGTCAAATCCATTTATATTTTTACACCCTTCTAACCAACCTATTTTCAAAGCATGTAAACAAATGTATGCCCCCACAAAGACCTCTTTGCCAGGTTCTATTTTTTTTAAAGTCCTCACCACAATAGTGCTGCCTAGATTAGTAGTTCTTATCATGTCAACATAATTATAAATCCTAGCAAACTCCATTTTTTAATCATCTAAATACTTACCCATTACTTATGTCTAGCCCTGGCACATATTGTTTTTCCTACATACACACCATACTAAATCCTTATCAACTCTTGCAACTTCTTGAGCTTTATGTCAGACTGATTAATGATCTTATCTTTGTAATGTTTAACTATCCAAACTGTATTAGCAAGCTTGTTCCTTGTGACTGGGAAGCGTGAATGGACAAGGTAGTATGTGTTAATAATGAAGTTCTATGTATGGCCCTATAAACTGCCTAAAATATGCCATCTACATTTACTAGAATTCAAACATGTTGCCCTGACCCTATTCCCCTCATTTGGTCTCAACTTTAATTGAACTTTCCTCTGTACAACATAGTATTGTAAAGCAAATCTAAATCGTCTAACATTTTCAAAAACCATTCCCAGTTGAAAAATAATTTTCTTACAGTTAAGGTCAAAGTAAACCTTTCTATTGTATCTTCTTAGAGGAAGGTTATGCACCTCATCATCTGCATCATCATCAGTACTATTCTCACTCCCTAGATCTGAACTATCTAGGTACTGTTTATCCCCTCCCAATTTACCAGCATATTTAGCAGTCTTGTCCTTGTAAATGTCTTTAAATCCAGGGTCAATGCTTACTGGGCCACTAGGTAGCTCATCTACATCAACATCGTTAGATCCCTCTTTCCAGTTCTTCTGATTTACTTTTGTCTGTCTAGCAGCAACAAGGTCAGCTTCTATATCACTTGTCTCTCCAACAACATCCTTATCGGCATCATAAAATGAGTCATCTGTATCCTCTTCAGTAGAAACACCCTCATATTCACCATCCTCACTCTTAGAATTACTCTCAAGTTCATCACAATCTGAATCTGTGGCTAGATGAAAGTTGTAGAACTCCCCTTCATCCGCAATAGACTCTTCTATATCAACACCCCTCCCTTTCCCCTTCCTCTAAGTGAAACAACCACTATTTATATTATTGATGGGAGAGTTTATTGCCCTAACATTAGCTCTACTTGTTTGCCCTTGTGGCACTTCACTAAAACGAGTTGTTTGCTCATATGGGATATCACTGGGGTCCACACCACTACTTGACATTTCATCCAATTCAATATCAACACATTATATATTAACATTGTGACATAAATAAACATCAATAAAATCCCAATCATGAAAGTCTTTGCAAAATTCTAACACATCAGTATCATACTTAATAAATCGAAATGGTCATTTTTATTGACTCGACATGCAAATTTTTCCACATCTAAGTACCTCATATCATTTACCCATTTGTTGAATTGAATAACATGCAATTCATCAATGTCAGCAGTTACAATAGAAGGCCATGTTATACCATTTTCAAACCTCATTAGTGGGCCAACTATCAGTTGTCCCTGATGGTGAAATTGTAATTTCACAAGAGCAAGCATCCTGCCTCATTACGCCTATGAAAATAAGATAAGATAAGTCCAAATCAGTAAAATATTCAAAAGAAAGAGACAATATTATTTGAAAAAGAACAAGCAAATGCGGGAAAGGAACCCTAACTAGACAATTATTTTCGGTATGATAAAAACTCCTAATTTAACCCTATATGCCAAATCAACGATGGAATTGACAAAATCCAGAGAAAAAAAATAAGAATTTAGTATGTTATTTCAAAAAGTCCTAATTTTAAACCCTAAATAATGAAAGAACCATTGTATGCATACAAAATATTATTCTACCACGATCAACTTTAATAACGAATAAAAATACAAGAAAACAACCAAAAATTTCACGAAAGACAACACTCAGACCTTTAATGACTTCTATGTTTCTGGTGGAGGAGAAAGCGACGGTATTCGATTGTCTCAGATTCTTATTTTGGGACCGTTTTTGAAAGAAAAAGGCATAAACACAATCTTCAGATGATCTAATGGAATCCTATGACAACGTTCACTCTATTTTGAGCAGACGAGTGAAATGTTAGACGGGAATTGAGAGAGACAATTGAAAATGAAAATGAAATTAGTGTTTTAGGGCAAAAATGAATGGGAAATATTTGGTGCTTAGTGGGTTTTCGCGCCTGACACGCGACAGGTTTTTATTCAATAAACTAACTGGATTGTCACGTTTGTGATGAGTCATAGGTAAGAAGTGTTTATTAGTTCACTTATATTCAAGTTTAAGTGTTTATATAGGAATTTTGAAAGTTTATTTACGTGACAATAGGGTACATGTTTAAGTGCCGGAGGCATTTTTGCCGTTTTAGTTTGAACCGAATGCGTAAAGCAAAACGTAAAGCGGTAGAGGCGTGCCCTTTGGGACCCACAATGCAAGCGCTGATACGTGTCATTGAAGGGGAAAAGTATTTAGGACCCACAGCACCACGAGGCTCTACCAATTATTCCCGCTGCATTTATCCCTTTGCTTTTTGAGTTACCCAAAAATATAAATGAGAAAATAGATTCATCACGGCGAAAAGGAAGAAAATAACGAGAAAATTAGGAAAGGAAGATAAATTTGTAGATTAAGAAGACGACAGGAACTGAAGGAACTACTCTATTCTGTATTTGCATGTCTAAGGCCCCCACCTCAACCCCCAAACAAAAACAAGGAAATATTGATATTCCATATAATTTAAATTTCTATTTTGTTTTTTTTCACATTTGATAATCATATGATGATCTGTACGATATTTTTTTTAAAACTTACAAATTTATTTGAGATATAATTATAGTTGTTGTCATACACTAGTTTTCTCTACCAAATTCTTCAAACGAGCTTTCCTTTTTTTTTTTCCTGTCATTTTATTTAACAAATTGGAATTTAGTGATGTGGAAGTATCTCACATATTATGTGTAGATTTTAAATAATATAAAAGAAATTAGGAAGTCTAGATATATTAAAAATTGTGTTTATGCTGTTGACCTTTTGATGTTTCTTGTTCCAACAGGCAGGGGTGTTAATGGTTCGGTTCGGCCGGTTATTTTATAAAATTTGTACCATACCAATTTTTCGATTATTCTATTATATATAACTAAAATTAGACTTTTTGAAACCGTCCCAATCATGTCGGTTTCTTTTCGGTATCGGTACGGTTCGGTTAATTTTTGGTATTTTTTTAAATATCATGTAAAATTCACCAGTAGAAGTAAAATTGCAATAACATACGTTCTTTTATAGGACTTAGCAAAACTCTCTAGACATTTTTACTGTTTAAAGGGTGATGAATTAAAAAAAAGATGGCTAGAGTATAGATCCATCAACTATTCTACAATATTGTAAAAAAAATCAAACAAAGGCAAAGAAAATATTAATCATACGAGTTAAAAGATATACAAAACTAGGACTCAAGAATAAAGTCTATAGAAGATTAAATATTCAAAAAGATACATCTAAATTATATGAAAGGAAACATATTCAATACATTGTAGTTTGCTACTCATAATCGCTATAATACTTTGTGTCTTGCTAATAAAGATACTTGAAATAACTTAGTTTAAGTAAAAGTAACATAATAGGTTTTAGAAATTAGTATTTTGAGTTTAATTACTTGTTGGCTTATAATAATTTTCATAATTCCAAGGCTCAAAGAAAATTTAATGCATTATTATTTTTAAACTTACTAAATAAATATATTTTCTACATATAAAATTTATTCGGTACGGTTCGGTATTTTTCGGTTTATTTTTATAAAATAAAAAACCTACTCTAATTATCAGTGCGGTTATAAATTTATATAAAAACCTACAATTTCTTAAAAAGAAATCTAAAAATTAATTCGATTTGGTACGATTCGGTCGGTTTAGTCGGTTTTCGAATATCCATTGACACTCTGACAACAGGAACAACTATATTATGAACTTCCAATCAAGAGGTTGTGAGTTCGAGTCTACCCAAGAGCAAGGTGTGAAGTTCTTGGAGGGAAGGATGCCGATGGTCTATTTGGAAACAGCCTCTCTACCCCAGGGTAGGGGTAAGGTCTGCGTACACACTACCCTCCCCAGACTCCACTAAGTGGGATTATACTGGGTTGTTGTTGTTGTTGTTGTAGTATTAATCACTAGCGAGGAACATCACACTTTTTTTTTTATGAATTAAGCGTGGATTTTGAGTATCATAAAAAAATCAATTACTCCTATCAATTATATTGGGGCCCAAAATATAATACGAGTAAAGAGAGGTCGGGCGCGGTACCCCGTGTTGAGGGTGTGTGATGCTAGCAGGTGGGGTGGGGGCTGGATTGGAAGAAACAAAAGATGTATAAATAAGAACACAGTAATTCCAATTTGGACGTTACGATTGCATATTGGGAAGCACAGCAAATTGCAATTGCAATAGCACAGAGAGAGAGGGGAAGAAACAATGGAGAATGGAAGCGAAGATCCACAATTACAACAACAACAGCAACAACAGCCGCAGCCGCGACGGTTGAAACCGATCCCACCAAATCCACCGCCAACAGATCGACCGGCCCGTATTTACGCTGACGGTATCTACGATCTTTTCCACTTCGGCCATGCTCGCGCCCTTGAACAAGCCAAAAAACTGTATATTACTTTCTCCTCTATTCTCCTTCTTGTTTCCCTTTATTTACTCATGGTTTTTATAACCTCCAATTTTGTTTTTTTGTGGCATATTACTCCATGATTTTAGAAGTAATAGACTTTGATTGTAATAAAATTTTCCAGTTTCTATTTTTTATATTATCAAATGGGATGCTAGATTTCTGACAGAACTAAAAAGATAATGGTAATTGGTATATTTTGTTCAGTCATGAGAGGGATCCCATCATAGGAGAAAAAGAAAGCTGGTTAATTTGTATTGCTCTGCCTAAGCCTCGGTGAGAAGAGTTACATCATAGCTATATTGGTAGGAAGATAAAGGTATCTAGTGTTGTTTAGGGAGTTTTGGCCAATAACTTCCCTTAGCTGTACTTCAAACTCAAACTACATCCTTGTACTACCACGGCGAACAAAAAAAATCCCTAAATTATCCAATATGTCTCACAAGTCAGGAGAACTAACAGCCTTAACAAAAAACATGCAACTTCCCCGCAAATGCTACTATCTGTCCCCTCCACTATAATCTTCAACATCCAATAAAATTTGTTTTTTTATCACGAAAGTGCTGTTATATAATTCAACCGGCAGCTAAGAGATCGCGCATGATTTGGTTGCATGGAAAGAATTTCTAGAGCCTCTATGGGTTCTCTGAACTTGGGAAAGGCTTTGCGTTGTTACGTATGGATGGTGAACTAGTGTGGGGCACCGCTATCTTCCCTTTTAACAAAGTTTTGTATACTTCAAGGATGTTTTTTGTTCACTATATGACGGTTTAGGATGTAACTGAAGTTGGATATAGTTCAGGGATGTTATTAGCCAAAACTCATTATTGGGATGTGCCATAGTTAGCCTGTAAAAGGGAAAAACAGTAAATGTTTGCCTAAGTTGCATTTTAATTTACTTTGGATTTTATTAGTTGTAAGCCATGACAAATTTGTGAAATTGAACTGACGTTTTACTTGGACTAAATTATTCATTGCTTAAAATGTAGGTTGCCCAACACTTATCTTCTTGTTGGATGCTGCAATGATGAAATCACCCACATGTACAAGGGAAAAACTGTTATGAATGATAAGGAGCGCTACGAATCTCTGCGCCACTGCAAGTTAGTTCAATGGAGTTGTCAATTCTGTTAAAAGTTTAGCATTTGCTTCAGTCAGATTTACTGAAATGTTTTTTTCTTATTGCGGTAATACTGAAATGATCAAGTGTCTAATTGTTCATTCAGTTGTCTGGTGTCTTCAGAATACGTATTCAAAAATATGAACTTATATGCACCTTTAAATTTATAATTTCGTGTAGATGTTTCTTATATTGTGTGTATTGAGGGAAACTTTGATTTTTAAAATGGATGTCGTCTGTAATTTATTTTTGAAGTCCATTCTTTTGTTTACTCTTATTTTGTTTTGTTCATTTGCCTTTTAGTTCCCAATGAGATGAATGGTTGAGGTCACTTCTAGCTATTTTGTATAAAAATGTGGTTTGTTGGTGTGAGATAAGAGACACAAGGGTGAGGGTGAGGTGTGAAGACGAATGTCTTATGCCTGAATTTATTTATAGATTCAATTTACAATTTACATAGCATATTTACTCCATGTGGGAGACTACTGTTATGTTAAACTAGGTATGACTATTTAAACTTAATTAGCTAGCTCCTCTTCAAGTTGGTGCATCAAGTTGTATGTTCCAAGTATGTGACACGTGACCTGTTAGAGGATATCTGCTGAATGTTGTATGCAAGTTGATCGTTTGACTTCATCAACTCTGTGACAATATTTCTTCAGAGTATCTTTTCTTCGACAAAGTCACAATAATATTTATGTGCTTGGTTTGTCATGAAATTCTGGATTCGATGCATTATGAAATACATTGTGATTATCACGACTAACGGGTGGCACAATTAGCTCATGACAATGTGATCCACTCAACCCGCCCATGTTCTTTTTATCCTGAGAGACCAGACCGAATATCTTTTTCTTTTTCGATAAAGAGTCTAAATCCAATAAATAGAATATTTGGTTGAAAGAGAGCTCAATAAGGAATACAAAAAATAGAGTGAAGTGCCACAAAACCTTAGAGAAAGGGTCTGAAACTGATGGAAGATGGAACAGGATATTGAGTTAAGTTTGCTGAATAGTGTTGGAAAACAGCCATCAGAAAAGGTTGCTGAAATATCCTGTTCGAGGGGAAAATATCGTTTGAACCAAAAAACTCACTGCGTAATTGCTAGAGATGTCGGAGCTAAACTTGACAACTTAGGGTGCCGGAAAACTTAAGTGGAAGTGATTTAGATGGCCTACTTGATTTGACTTGAAAGATGCTGGAAAGAAAGATTGGAAGTGGTCATAAAGATGATAAAACAAAAATGCTCTCTGGGATTTGACTGAAAGGTGCTAAATAATAAAGGAATTTGACTTGACAAGTGGACAGTCTTGGGCTAGGGGTAGGTGATAAGAGTTGGTCAGAACCTCGATGGGGGATTGAGATTGACGAGTCACAAGAAAGCAGTTTACCGGAAATTACCTCACGGGCCAGCCGATGAGATATTTTAGCCCAAAAGTTTTCTTCTCTTAGATATACCTTTTGGGTTGTGCTTGCATGGAAATTTCTGTCTTATAGTGGTACTGGATTTTGTGCAAGCACTCATTGAAGGTTACAGGGCAACAATTTCTTCTCCTGGATTGTCACCGGTATCTAAGTTACACTTCTCGGCAAACTTCTGATAGCAAGGGCTGATACTGAGCGAGTAATAAGAGATAAGAAGAAAAGACTGAGAGAATGCGTGAAACCTAATGTCTGATCCTGTTATAGGCACACGATAAAAACATATATTGGTAAATAATATGGGACACTACTTATGGGACACTACTATTACTCTGTTGTATTACACCAAGCACAACCAATTACACATAACTATCTAATAGTAGGAATTACTGTTCTGATTCTTACTGGATTTTTTGGTTTCTTAGGAGGTGATATGCATGATATTGCATGAAATCCTACTTCTGAATATGTTCTTATCTGAAGCTGCACGTGCTGTTAGCCTGTTAGAATGTCTAATAATGTAATTTCTGATGGGTTATGTCACCCTTTATCTTAAATTGTGTTATGGGTGCTATATTGTCCTCATTTTAGGTTAATCGTGTATGCATTGATGCAGATGGGTTGATGAAGTTATTCCAGATGCGCCTTGGGTTGTTACTCCGGAGTTCATTGAGAAACATCAGATTGACTATGTGGCACATGATGCTCTTCCGTAAGGCTAAATGGCCCATAAAATTTTTAGTTCTGTTGATCTACATGAGGTCCTTGTTTCCTTCATTCCTTGGAACTGATATTTAGAGAAGCTTCTGATATTATATTCGTTATTTTACTTTAAGATGGATTAGCTTTGCCTAACTAATTTGTATTATTTGTTTGTTTTGTGTTTTCTTTTGGTTCATAGATATTTATCTTTTAATATTTCCTCTTCTTGTCTCGACATGTCAGTTATGCAGATGCAAGTGGAGCTGGAAATGATGTTTACGAGTATGTAAGTCCATAATGAACTTCAGTTGTATCATAATTCATAGGAGACTTTCTACCTTATTCCTTAATGTTTCTTTTTGAAAGAATTGAATTTGTATCTGTACAATGTTTGTGTGCATATACCAGGGTATCTGCAACTTGTGGATCTTTTTTAACACGCTGTATGAAATTCGTTCTTGATTTACTCATTGTTGATCCTCCATTATAAGATTTCTAGTTTGATATGCTCTCTCAATGCATGTTGAAGCTTTGTCTGATGTGAATATTGCAAAACCTGTGTTATTAGGTTAAGTCCATTGGTAAGTTTTTGGAGACCAAGCGGACTGATGGAATATCTACTTCAGATTTAATAATGAGGATTGTAAAAGATTACAATGAATATGTGATGCGCAATTTGGACCGAGGATATTCAAGGAAGGATCTTGGTCTAAGCTACGTGAAGGTATGCTCTTTACTGTTTTAATTGGGTGATTTAATACCTTGCCTTTCCCAGGAAAAAAGTGTTTTAATTGGATGATGTAGACTTTCTGCTAGCATTAGCTTTACATTTCGCTTTTTATTTGCTTTGCCACGTATTAACCTCATTATTGCTTCTTTTAGGAAAAAAGGCTGAGAGTGAACAGGGGGTTGAAAAAGTTGCATGAGAGAGTAAAGAAACAACAAGAAAAAGTGGAAGAGAAGGTATACTCTTCTTTATATGACTTACAAACTCTAATGATGCATTTCATTTCTTTAATTTCAAATGCGAGTTTGTGTTTGGGAATATAGTTGGCAATTACCTGGAAAAAACTGGGGAAAGGATATTAAGATCCCTGCCTGTCCTCCAGCCGCTAGATCTTGAGTGTCTATTTTTCAAATGGCACTTTGAGCAATGAAAGGGTAGTATTGGAAACAGTATGAGCACGCGTAAGGTAAAGTTGAGTTGGAGGATACAATTAATAAGATGTGAATAATATGAAGTGTTACATGGGTCGGTTTGGCACATCCTAACGGTATGAGCACGCGTAAGGTAAAGTTGAGTTGGAGGATACAATTAATAAGATGTGAATAATATGAAGTGTTACATGGGTCGGTTTGGCACATCCTAGACAAAGGCAGATCTAAGACTTCTAGAACATGGATGCACCATTAAAGAAAGGAGCACAAAGAAAGTATTAAGTGGGAATTGAACCCTATTCCTTTGGGTAAATAACTCAACATTTAATCAAGTCCACCATTCAACCTTATTGGAGCATGACTACCAGCAGATAATTTTAAATCAATTCTTGGAAATATGTACATAAAATGCCTAGTTTGGCGGAAAGACCATGGGTTCATGTGCACTGTATCATGGGGGTAAATTTGCCCCTGATCCTAGAATGGAATTCCAACATTATACCATCACTGAAAGTGAGGGAAAAGAAACATTGCTTTGTGTGTTAGGTGTTCAATTTTTTATCATCTCTGTACAACTCTCATTTCTCGCGTTATTAGATCCTTCATATTTTAAGCTGACAGCATTTCATTAGGTCAAGTTGTCACCCTAGGAGATGAAGCATTCACATTATGTCATGCATAGGTACTTGGATAAATAGAGTAGCGATCCGTATTTTCATAATAGCTATATTAGCATGGATCCATGCTTGTGCATGTGGTTGTATTTCCTTATGGATGGTATGTCCAACCACTTTTAGATGCAGCAGTATATTCCTTGGTGAAAATGGTTTGACTTTGTTGGGTCCGCATCGGTATGCTTTCCTTTGTTGTGAGAGTGCTGGAGTTTTAAAATTAGTGCTAGTAGTTCGCTCAACCTGTAATGAAGTGTTCATGAGCTTTTGGGTTTGCTTGCCTTATGATGTGGCTTGGTTGATAATACTCCCTCCGGTTCAAAATACTTATCCATTTGCACACCCCTTAAGAAAATAAAAATAGGTAATTTGACTAAACTATCCCTAATTAAAATTTCCTATTTAATGATATCATAGAAAATTAGAGTAATTTAAAAGACTTTCAAGGAATATGTAAATAAGGGCAATTATGGAAAAATAAGGTTAATTCTTTCTTGATTTGGTAAGTGGACACTTATTTTGAACCAACAAACAAAGGTTAAGGGGACACTCTTTTTGAACCGGAGGGAATATATATTTATTTTGTAAATGAGCTTGCATCCGATTATGGTTAATGTTGTGCTGCTCTGTGTATTACTACCTTCTCCGTAAATTTTCCTCTTACTATTCTACTGATTAGTCATAATAGTTTATCACCTAGTAGAATTTGGGTGGAGGCAGTGGGAGTTGCGATTTTCTGATGAATGAGCTATGATAGCAGATGCTACTTCTCATCTGAGATGCTAGGTTTCCGTGTGAAAAAAAAGCTCTCTGAATTGTTTGTATAAAAACGTAAAAAAAAATTCTTCTCCGTGATTCTTTTTACATCTTCTGTAACATGTTATCATAAATGAAGCAATACATAGTCGTTCTGATAGCTCTTATGTATGTTAATGAAATGAACATAAGAAGATTGCCTGTCATCATACTCTTTCAGTCTAAGCTATTTATAGTCTTCTAGCACAAAACATGAAAGACTATTTATTGCAGATACAAACAGTAGCAAAGCATCGGAATATTTGGGTGGAAAATGCTGATAGATTGGTTGCTGGTTTCCTTGAGATGTTTGAAGAGGGTTGCCACAAGATGGTGAGATCACTCTCCTGCTTTTCCCATCCCCCCATCCTTCCCACGCTCCTCTTCTCTTGTCTCTATCTTGTACTCAATCCCCTATAGTTGCTAGGCAAAAGAAAAATTTAGCACTAAGCACACACAAGTGATTTCACATTGGCAACCCAAAGTGCTGAATGTCCCTGTATGAGTGGTTTAACTTCGCTCGTCTGATCATGTCTTGGGATTTCAACAGGGCACTGTCATAAGAGACCGGATTCAAGAACAGATAAGGACCAAGAGTATAAAAGGGCTTCTATATGACAAAGAAGACGACGATGATGATTATGACTACTATTATGGGAGCACTGACGATGATGAAGAATACTACGATGGTGAAGATGAAGACTAGGGTTCCTCGCTTTTTCGAGTTATGAACAGTAAGGTACTTTCGTGGCGAGCTTCACTGTGTAAAGTGTAGCTAATGAATCAAGTTGGTTGAAGATGTATTACGTGTAACAGTTGGGTGCGCCTGCGATGTGCATGTTTTCTTTGGTTAGGATGTAGTTGCAATTAGTTTTGTTGTAAAACCATGATCAAGCATAGTCTTGTACTGTAGCGCTGTCAAACAGAGTGATTTGTCTAATATGAGATCAATAATTATATGTTTTCGAAAATGCAACTTTCTTGTGGCAAGTGCATATTAAGGACTCAGTTTCTTGACTTCATATTCAGGAGCGACCACTCTATACAGCTTCTGCAGAGCAATTTTAAGTCTGCATGCGGAGTATATATGCGCTTCATTTTTATTGATCAGGATTAAAAATCTCTTCGCAAATTGACTCAACTTTCTTTGTCAATCAAAACGTTGCATGATTAAGAAACATTAGAAAAAGATTAGAAAGAACAGAACCACAAGGATTAGCATAAAAATTTAGATCTTTCGAGCTATAGGATAGACAGCTGTTTCATTACCATGTTTAGCTAGTAGACAAGTTGAACAATCATACTTATCTCTATGTACTGGATACCTAATTAATAATCCAGATAAGCTAGAGAAATGGTTAGATTCAGCAATTAGTTTTGGTCCATTTGGAATCCATTATATCATTCGGCACGCCTAATTTCTACTTACAGCTATCTCTTACTCTTGGATGTATGAAATTTACGGCCATTTCATTTATGGCATTCCACGTTAGAAAGGTACGTACATGGTGGAAAGTGGAAACCTCATAATGGCCAATTAGAAAGAATTTAAGACTCTTTTAATTGATCCGTACGTTCTAGTATATTTGTCCAACTTGCCTGATTGTTTACTCAGTTTTTAAAGAAAAAACAAACATCAAGGATTAACCTAGCCGTCCACTTATTCGCTTAAATTTAAAATAACTGATTGATGTATAATATATAAATAATTCAGGTATAATATGTATATAGTTGTGTATAATCAGTATGTAATTCTTATACAACAACAATAACAACCGAGTAAAATCCCATAAATGAGATCTGAGGAAGGTAGTGTGTACGTAGACCTTAGCCCTACCCCGAGGAAGTAGAAAGACTATTTCTGATAGATTTCGGCTGAATAGGACGAAAAGAGATAATATATCAGTACCATCAACAGAAACCATAAAAATAGTAACAACATCATAAGAACCAGAAACTAGATAAAAAAACACTAACAATACCCGGTAAATAAGGCCTAACGCTATGCAAAACGAAGAATAGTGTGAACATAACATTAACCACTAGCAGTCTAAGACAAAACCCTATCAGACTAGCCTCACACCGGTATGAAGTAGAAAAATGCTCAACTACCTCCTAACCTACAACTCTAATACTCGACCTCCACACTTTCTTATCAAGGGCCATGTCCTCGAAAATCTGAAGCCACGCCATGTCCTACCTAATCACCACCCCAATACTTCTTAGGCCGCCCTCTACCTCTTTTCGTACCCGCTAAAACCAATCGCTCACACCTCCCTACTAAGGCATTTGGGCTTCTTCTCAGTACGTGCACGAACCATCTGAGCCTCGCTTCCCGCGTGTTCTCATCCACAGTAAAAGTAAATAATCAATATCCCTTTAAAAATTGAAAACTTCCCCATGATCTAATGTTGTCATCTTATTCAATGACTACAAATTGGACCAAAAACTTCACGTGTGATGATTGCAGATTGAAACTCCCCACCAAAATTTTCAGAGATTAAATTCAGTTCTTTTTGAAAGTATAGTTAATCATAAACATTTCCTCCATAGTGCGAATTTGTATCTTAATATTTTTTTTTAACTATTTTTTTTTAACTAACAACGGAAATTTTTTTAGGAGGTAAATTTTGGTTATTAATCTGGACAATGGGAAATTTGTTCGAACTTCAAATGCAACCAATTTGTATTTCCAGAAGAAGATAAAAAGGTTACAGCTAGAAAGCAAGAAAAAAAGTGTTTCCAATTAGTTCACATAATTTCAATTTTGATAGTATATATATCAGTGAGAAGAGACCCTATTATAAGATGTGCATGTTTAACTTCCGACTACATTTACCAGTATCTAAAAACGAAAAACTAAAGAAAAGAGAGAGAGAGTTTCCATTTGGTACTTGCATTTAGGGGCGGCAATCGGGCGGGTCGGATTGGACGGGTAAAAAACAAGTAATGCAAAAATGAATAAATTATTCGATCCGACCCATATTTAATACAGATAAAAAATAGGTTAACTGGCGGATAATATGCATATCCATATTATCCATGACTTCTTGAGTATGATCACTTTTAGAAAAATTTCTAGTCTCCCAAACTTGAGAAACCCCAATTTGAGGCTTTTCAAATGTAAAAGCTAAACCCATTGATTATCCATTTTCTAAGTGGATAATATGGTTCTTATCCATATTTGACCCGTTTTAAAAAAATTCATTATCCAACCTATTTTTTTAATAGATAATATGAGTGAATAATTATTTTTTTAAAAAATCATTTTGCCACCAATACTTGCATTATATAGTCCAAGATATCATGTTATATATGTCAGTAGTGGCGGAGCTACTCTTATGGATGGCGCGAAACTAGAAAATTCAATAAGGGTGTTAAAAATTTGAACATCCTTTGTTGGTGGGCTATGCATAGGTGTTCAAAATATATTTTCCAATTAATAACAAGTGATTAATATTTTACCCTATACACAATATAATTTTTTCGGCGAAAGATATTCAGTTGACCACCCTTGGCCACACATAACTTCCCCACAGATGGAAGGGACAATTGACACTCTTTTGCCAAAAAATTATATTGTGTAAATACGTTAATCTTTTAATTATACATATATATTATATAATGAATCTCCTAATTTTTATATGTATATTTACTTTCTTAGAGTTTAACACCCTTTGGGGAAGATTTTGGCTCCGCTACTGCATGTCAGTGTATCAACTTCTATTCTCACCTTTTAACTAGACAATGTGTGTGTGAGTTGACAACATAAACAAAGCGACGACAAATAGGGAAAAAAGAAAAGGGGAAGAAAACGATATACCAAAAGGCGATTTAACTACTTTATGTGAAATAAAAAAGACAAACAAAGTGAGAATACACTAAGAATGGGCTTCACTTTTGGAGAAAAATAAAATTTCCAAGCCAAATTTTGAGTTGCTAGTTTTGTCTACATATTAGGTTTTGTAGATATCATTTCCCTCTTGGTATGAAGTTGTTTAATCGCGAATTGTTGTTTTACTCGTATTTCTAAGGTTGCTTGGCCAAAATGCAACAAACACTTGCAAAAGCTATGGCCTATGTTGATGGTGAGAAGTGGTCATCTTTATACTAGTATTTCTTGGTTCACTTTGGCTTCTTTGGATTAACTAATGAAATAGACACATAACATTAAATTTAATAAATTAAAAATTAAGTCGTCAAAGGAATTCAAGATTTCCTAAAAGAATATTCTAAGTTCGTTTACACTTAGTTGGAGATTGTCTAATAAAAAAGTTAATCATGTGGTAGTCTTTCTTTCTATAGCTAGTATAGTAATTTAGTACTTTGATTTTTGTTGCGTCATTTGTAATAACTTTTCTTCTAACTAAAGTTACAATTTTCCTGGTATTTAATTGTTTCTACCTAACAATTCATATTGCTTTGCTCCAAATTCGGAAGAAGCTAAACTTTGATTCAAGACTTGAGTAGGAGTAATGATAGATTTGCTATCTTATATTCCAGCATTAAGAGATGCTAGCTAGCCCGATCCTCGATTGACGCAAAGGTGAAATTAAGATTTGAAGTTTATGCGTTCGGTGATGTAGTTCGTTTAAGTTACCGAGTTCTAATTTAATTAATTTGTATATATTTAATAAAAAATTTAAGACAAATACAAAATTTGTACCAAAATTATTAGGTTTGGCTGAACCTGTAACTAGCATATTAGCTCCACCCCTTTTTGACCCTTCCTTTAACTCCTTTAACTCCGCTAGAATAAATTGGAATAGTAATTTTTGTTACAATGACACATGAGTGTCTAGCACACAATCACAACAACAACAACAATCCAGTATAATCCCACAAGTGGGGTCTGGGGAGGGTAATATGTACGCAGACCTTACCCTTACCCCGAAGGGTAGAGAGGCTGTTTCCAGGAGATCCTCGGCTCAAAAAAGCAACAAGAGCCGATATATTAGTACCATAAAAATGCATAATAAAATAACATCAATATAAGAGATATGAAATACAGAATACGAAATACGAAATAGATGGTTGGTATAGTAAAACTAGCAGGTAAAGCCCTGCATCAATAGACGACCAATGACATTCTTAGTCTTACTAGCACACAATCACAAAAGTGAAAAATTTAAATTACACTTGAGACGAAAACAATTACAAACAACAACTCTCATCATATATATAAGACATTTCAATTAAGAGATTTGACAATATATTCTACAAAAACGGCAAACAATTACCAGAATTGAGATGAAACCTACAAGTAGGGCAAGAAGAATGCGAGAGCAGCCATTTATCAATACAAGCAACATGGAAAGAATGATTACATTGAGGAAGAACCCTAATTCTCTCTCCATCCATGAAATCCAACAAGCAAATAGCACAGCTTGAAACTGATGATGATGAAGAAGAAGCACTAGAATTTGCATTATTATAAGTAGATGTTGGCAAAGCAACCATATCTTTTTTCTTAAGCCCTGTGTTCATTCTCTTTGAAGCTACCCATTCAACTGGCTCAGAAATAGTCCTATGAGTGCATTGAAGCACACATTGTAACATAGAGTTTAGGCCAAGAGCACAAAGCAAAGCACATATTAGGGCTGCAATTATCACTGCTAAGTTGAAGTTTAGTGCATTTTCAGTGTTATGGGGTTGATCAAGAAAAGGGGTTTTAGGTTCAAGAATGGTTGGGCTTTGTGTTGGAGGGAGGGGTTTAGCCATGATTGTCGCTTAGAAGATATGAAGAAGATATGAGGGAGTGAAAAATGAGACTTAATTCAATGGTATAAAAGAGATGGAAAAGAAAAGAAAAGAAGTGGTGGCATAGGATATTATAGGATGTGGCGAGTTGGTTATCCATTGTCTAGCCTTTTTAGTTTATGCTATCAAAAAGAAAGAAAAAGATCGATGTTTGGAACACCCTCTCTCCTCCCCTCTCCACTTCCCACAAAGAAGATAAAAGAAAAGAAATAATCAATTAAGAACATTTGTTCACATCCAAGAGATGATAATATATTTGATTTGATGGTATTGTTGGTGAAATATAGCCAAGTATATCAACAATATAAAAATATTAAAATTTTGGAAGCATATTCATTGATGTCCCACTAGAGATCTAATTAAAGGTAGTTCTTCTATACTTTTTTGGTTTAAGATGAAGATAGTATGCTTTGGTGGTACATAGTTGATTGGTGCAAGTAAATCCATGTGATGGATTGGTTATACTGAGCGGCAAAGTTAGAAACTTTTCATTAAGGATCAAATTATAAATAAGTAAATCAATGAAGAAGTCAAGAAATGTTAATAATTAGTAGTAATATACATTAAAAAAATTATCTAGCTATACAATAAAACTTTCCGACGAAGGAATATCACGTGACACTTCTTAAATACATGTGGCTACGTTTTGCTCTCAAACGCACATACAAGTATACGTGGTCGTACAAATAATAAAATGATAAGTCGAGTGTCGAACCCACAGAGACTTATATCAACTACTCACTAACACACCAATATTGTTATTCCGTCAAGCTAAGTTCGAGTTCAAGAGTTTAATTATACTAACTACAATTCTAAGTAATAACTAAATTATCAAGCAGAAGAATGATTGTTATGCATTCAATAGAGACAACTATTCCAGGGTTGTGATCGATTCACCAATCCTATTGTGTTCTAATTAACTCTCCCTTTCATATAATTCACTCATGGTTGCTAATTAATCGATAAATGCTCTCATAGCTTTCTCCCGAAGTACTACTCACCTATTCTCAATAGATTAACGCCTATATTCCTATGAAATCAATCTATTAAGAACGCATTAAGATCACAATATTTAATTAAGCACGGTGACTAGGTATATTCCTATCCTAACCACAAATCCGCTCCCCCTAAGGGTTAAGATCATGCTCTCTTCAATTCTTCTCTAATCTAAACACGGCTTTCCCAAGCATAGCATAGATAGTAAATAGAACCTAACTACTGGCCAGACAATTAAGTAATTAAACACAGAATTGAAGAAACAACCATATATTGGTGAATTATAATCAAGGTCAAGTCAACGTTAAACAACAATATTCATGGCTAAATCACAACCCTAGAACAATGGGTGTTTAGCCACTCATGATGTAATCAAACAATTGCATAAGTTTAGAATAATTGAAAATACTAGAAAAGATGAAGAAATCTGAGATGTTCTTGTGTGTATTTTTTCTCCAAAGTGCGCCTCTCCAGGCTAAGCTCCGTCAAAAGTCCTCAAAATAACGTTTTTATATGTATTTATACCAAGTAGGGTTGGGCCCAGACGAAAACACCTTCTCCCACGCGAAATAGGACTCTGGCTCTATAAATTTTGTACTGCCGCGCCATGCGGCGCGCTAATGGAGTTTATCAGCAGCCTCAATTTTTCGCATCAGGCAGCATTTTACACTGTTGCGCCGCGCCTTGCGGTGTCCCATGCGGTGCGACAGTGTACTTTTCTCAGAGTGAACTTATTTCGTCCTCTTTTAACATCCAGACTTGGTACACGACCTTCGAACACGATTCCGACTTAATGTTTTGGGCTTTTACTCAGACTTCAAAGCTCCAAATCACTTGAATTCATTCCATAATGCCTACATCGATCGGAATCACTCCTACAAGGCATAAAACACATATTTAGTGCAAAACACTAGCGATTAAAGCTCAAACTCAATTAAAGTACAGTAACTTAAAGTGTAATAAGCGACTAAAATACACAATTATAGCCGATCATCAACACCCCACACTTAAACCATTGCTCGTCCTCGAGAATCAAACTACATTTTCTATAGACACAACTTTTTTAAGCAATTCTCCAAATTCATCACACCAAGAATATTTAAAATAGACTAAGCACAAGAGTGTAACATCTTAACCTCAAGATTTGACTCACAAGTACCACGCATTATTCACAACTCACTCACTTACTCTAACATCGAGGTCAATGACATTACCTTTCCTTCATGAATCAAGTGCCCCCACACAACAAAAGAGAGTAGTTCCACACAATAAAATTTAAGAACACTTAGGAACTCAAGATAGAAAGAATTCACTCACTCTCAAAATTAACATTCATATGCCACAAAAGATGCACCATAGGCTTGCCCATAGTGTACTACTCTACTAATCGAGCTCATTCAGTCTAAGATCAAGTAGGACTTTATTTGGCTATAATGTAGGCTGCGGGACGGGTAAGTTACATTTAGATATAAGAGTGACTACACCTCCCTAAGCACTTTAATACATATACTTTAACATCCAAAACCCCACACTTCTGTCAAACCATGACTCCATCTTCACATCAATATACATTAACTCCCCACTTCTTTAAGCACAATTATATCAAGAGTCACCATTGTCAAAGAATTCTTTTCACAGCAATACAACTATTTTTTTCTTTTCAATTCATGTGACTCTTACTTTTTCAAAACAGTGCACCTTTCTCCTTATTTCATTAGTTCCACTGAAAAGCCAAATCAACCACCCCACACTTTAACTTTTACAAAGTTCATAACAATTCAAGTGCTCATGAGAGGTGAAAAGGTTCAAATAGATGGTTAATTCAAATGAATGGGTAAGGCTTGTAATGTGGTTGCCAAAGAAACAGGATTACAGGCTCAAAGGGGTTAACTATGATACATAACAATTAGGTGGGTAAAATATTTATATGGCTCAACAAAGAAACGTCTATCTCACTTCCAAGACTGAACAAAACTACTATTTTGCTTTGCAAACACACGGGACAAGTTCTAGACATCAAAAGTAATGCACAGAATAACACAAAACCTTACACACACATGACACATAACTCACTCAGGATTGGACTCATCAAGACACTCTAGTCAAAGAAGTTAAGCAACGTCACGATCATAAAATTTAAGGTACTTATATTAGAGTCAAAAACTGAGCCTAAGCATCACAACTAAAGTACTCACTATTCTCAAGGCATGACAAGGTTAAAAAAGATTGCTTCAATTCAAAACAAAGCACAAGACTTCCTATTTCTAAAAAATAAAAACTAACTATACCCGGTTCAAACAAAAGCATTGGAAAAGAACCGCGGCATAACGAAAAATCAAGGGGAAATTGCTACACTACCTACAAAGAAAATCTTTTTTTTTTCTTTTTCCTCAGACTTAAATCCCTCAAGAAAACTGCCTAGGAGATCCATCGCCGGGAAAAGCCCAATTTTCTATTTTTTTATATTTTTTTTCTAGCTACTAAAATGCTACACAATCTACATCCTACTAATCATATAAAGAATTCTACCACCCCACACTTAAAAGAGTGCAGTGTCCTCAATGCACAAATAAAGTAAAACAATAATAAGGGTGGACAAGAAACTCCCTGAAAGGCCAAAGACCGAAGCAATAACGGCTCACAAGTACTCATACTTCCCCCAGGCATAGTCCTTCGTGTGGGCACCCCACACTTAGTCCTGAACCTCTAACTCGCTTTTGCACTCTTCCAATGATTTTGCCTCATATGTTTATAATCCTACAAAATAAAAACAAATCTAATAAGAACAAAAAAATAAAAAAAAATAAAAGGAATCAGTAAATATGGGTTGTCTCCCAACAAGTGCCTAATTTAACGTCGCGACACGACGCAGAGTCTCGCCTACTCATCAGCGAGTACAACCTTGGTCTTCTCACGATTAATCATTCCTCCCTAATAATGCTTGACTCTATGACCATTCACCAAGAATTTCCTCTCACCATTTAAAGCTCGTAGCTCGATTGCACCATAAAGCGTGACTCTCGCCACCTCAAAAGGACCTAACCATCTCGATTTTAGCTTTCCAGGGTATAGCCGTAGCCTAGAATTGAATAATAATACCTGTTGGCCTGGCTCGAAGTGACGTGGCTTGATATGCTTGTCATGCCATATTTTTGTCTTTTCTTTATATAGCTTAGCATTTTCATAAGAGTGCAGCCTGAATTCATCTAACTCATTTAACTGCATGAGTCTTTTCTCGCCTGCATCCTCAAGGTCCATGTTCAGCTTCTTAATGACCCAGTATTCTTTGTGTTCCAGTTCAACGGGAAAGTGACATGCCTTCCCGTAAACCATCTTGTAAGGGGACGCTCCAATTGCGTTTTATATGCAGTCCTATACGCCCATAAGGCATCATCCAACTTTGCAGCCCAATCCTTCCTATTCACACTCACCATAGTTTCTAATATTTGCTTTATTTCTCTATTTGACACCTCATCTTGCCCACTGGTTTGAGGATGATATGCTGTAGCAACTCTGTGGCGAACTCCATATTTAGCTAGAAGGTTATTCAGCAACCGATTGCAAAAATGAGTCCCCTCATCACTAATTAAGGCACGTGGAGTCCCAAATCTTAAGAATATATTCTTTTTCACAAACGCAGCTACCACCATGGCATCATTTGTTGGTAAGGCAATCGCCTCCACCCATTTTGACACATAGTCAACTGCTAGCAAAATGTATTTGTTTCCTCTGGACGGTGGAAATGGCCCCATAAAATCTATCCCCCATACATCAAAAAGCTCAACTTCTAGGATGTTATTCAAAGGCATCTCATGCCTCCTTGTGATTGTTCCCGTTCTCTAACATTGGTCACACTTCTTAAAGAATGCATGTGCATCCTTGAATAAAGTCAGCCAAAAGAGACCGGATTGTAGCACCTTTACATCTGTTCTATCTCCTCCATGATGCCCCCCATAAGGTGATGCGTGACAATCATACAACACTAATTCCACCTCCTTTTCAGGAATGCATCTCCTCATCAACTGATCAACACATTGCTTGTACAAATAGGGCTCATCCTAGTAGTAAAAGTTCATATCATGTAAAAACCTCTTTCTAGCTTCAGATTCAATTTCAAGAGGAAGTACCACACTCACAAGATAATTCACATAGTCTGCGTACCATGGAGGAGGGTCTTGGGTTATAGCAAAAGGTTGCTCATCAGGAAGTACTTCTTTAATTTGGCCACCCTCCTCCACGTGATCGTGATTTTCCAACCTTGATAAATGGTCAGCTATTTGGTTCTTTGTCCCCTTTTAATCTCGTATTTCTACATCAAATTCCTACAGCAATAAAACCCAGCGCATCAATCTAGCCTTAGATTTTTTTTTTGTAAACAAATACCTGATGCTGCATGATCGGTATGGACTATGAATTTCGTTCCCACCAAGTATGCCTGAAATTTCTCAACGGCCCACACAACAGCTAACAACTCCTTCTCAGTGGTGGTGTAATTTAGCTGTGCATCATCAAGAGCCTTACTCGCATAGTAGATGGAATAAAACACCTTGTCTTTCCTCTAGCCTAGCACTGCCCCAATAGCAAGGTCCCTCGCATCACACATAAGTTCAAATGGTAAGGACCAATCAGGTGCCACAATAATGGGAGCAGTCACCAACTTCTTTTTAAGTTCTTCAAATGCCTTGAGGCAAGCATCATAAAAGTTGAAAGTTATATTTTTTTCAAGCAACCTGCACAAAGGAGTAGCAATTTTTGAAAAATCTTTAATAAAGCGCCGATAGAAACCCGTGTGTCCCAAAAAACTCTAGACACCCTTCACTGAAATAGGTGGAGGTAATTTTTCAACCGCCTCCACCTTCGTTTTATCAACATCAATATTGCTCCTAGATACTCTATGACCTAACAAGATTCCTTCTTGTACCATAAAATGGCACTTTTTCCAATTCAGTACCAGATTTGTTTCTTCACAACAGGCTATCACCTTGCTCAAATTCCTCAAGCAATCATCATAAAAAGACCCAAAAACTGAAAAATCATCCATAAACACTTCCACGAATTTTTCCACCATGTCGGTGAAAATAGCCATCATACACCTCTGGAAAGTGGCGGGTGCATTACAAAGACCAAACGACATTAGGTTGAAGGCAAAAGTGCCATAAGGACAAGTAAAAGTGGTCTTCTCCTGATCCTCTGGGCATATGACAATCTGATTGTATCCCGAATAGCCATCAAGAAAGCAATAATATTCATGCCCGGCTAACCTGTCTAGCATTTGGTCGATGAATGGAAGTGTGAAGTGGTCCTTACGAGTTGCTTTGATGAGCCTTCTATAATCAATGTAGACTTTCCATCCCATAACAGTGCAAGTAGGGATTAGCTCATTCTTCTCGTTCTCAACTACAGTCATTCCTCCCTTTTTGGGCACATATTGAACTGGGCTTACCCAGTTGCTATTAGAAATAGGAAAAATGATACCTGCATCGAGCAACTTGATTACTTCCTTTTTCACCACCTCTTTCATAATGGGGTTTAATATTTTTTGCTGCTCTATACTAGGGCGGTGTCCGTCCTCTAAAAAGATTTTATGCATGCAAAACGATGGACTAATACCCTTGATGTCAGCTATAGTCCACCTAATGGCCTTTTTATGCTCGCGGAGTACTCTGTGCAATTTTTCTTCTTGAGTGCTGGTCAAACTAGACGAAATAATCACGGGCAATGTCTTAGAGTTCCCCAAATAAGCATAGCGCAGATGCGCTGGAAGTGGCTTAAGTTCTAGCTTCGGAGCTTTTTCAATAGATGGCCTGGGAACGGTCAGAGTGACAGGCCTGTCCAACTCTTTGAATTTTTTTAAATCCCTGGACATTACTGCAGGACATATCCAATACTTGCTCAATTTCTCCCATCATTTCATCTTCACTATTTTCTACATCCCCAATCAATACGCGTTCAACAGGATGTACAGGGCTCATATAGGGCACTAACAATGTGGCATCACTCTCCACCACAGAGATCATGGATAACTCTTTATAGTGAGCTGGTAACTTGAGTGCTCTATAAACATTGAAGACCTCCACTCGATCACCCACTCTCATTGTCATCTTTCCTTCGCAAACACCAATAATAGCTCGGCCCGTGGCTAAGAATGGACGCCTCAAAATAAATGGGACTTCCTGATCGGGCTCATAGTCCAGGATAATGAAATTAGATGGGAATATGAAAGAACCCACTTGAACTAGCACATCTTCAATCACTCCCTCAGGATGAGCAAGGGAGCGATCAACTAATTGTAAGATAACTCTTGTTGGGCGTGGCTCACCCAACCCCAACTGTCTGAACACAGATAGCGGCATCAAGTTGATGCTTGCTCCAAGATCACATAAAGCTCGCCTAACATCATGTTTACCAATCGAGATTTGGATAGTGAAACTACCTGGATCCTTCAATTTTGAGGTAACTTGCCCTGAATTCTTGAACTGCACTCCTCAGTGAGTGCCACAGTCTCAAACTCGGTTAGCCTCCTTTTATTTGCCACAATGTCCTTGATGTACTTTGTATATTTGGGTACTTCTTGTAAGATGTCAACTAATGGAATATTAATGTGCACCTGGTTCAAGATATCAAGAAACTTTTTATATGCGACATTATCTCTTAATTTCTGCAATCTTTGAGGGAATGGAGGTGGTGGCCTTGCAACCAATTGTGGGGGTTGCTCAGCCACCACCTCTCCAGCTGGCTTCTCTGGATCCTTAGCTTTTTCTGATGTTGATTCAATAGTGGCTGGCCTCTCATCAAAAGTCACTTGTTTGCTATTTTTTGACTGAACATATTCTAATTGTCTCCCATTCCTCAACGACACGACATTAAGGGATGCCTTAGGATTAGCTTCAGTCTCACTTGGAAGAGCTCCAACTGGTCTAGTATTTTGAGCATTGGTAAGCTGTCCCATTTGGCACTCCAAATTTCTGAAATATGTCCTGAGCTGTTGATTGTCAAGCAACAACTGCTTCAACAAATCATTCCCTTTCTCTTCTACCTGTTAAGGTGGCTTCTGAGGTTGATTGACATTTCCTTGGGGTCTATAATGATTCTGATTCGGCTGATTTCCACCCCATGAGAAGTTGGGATGATTCTTCCAATTTGGGTTATAAGTGTTCCCATATTGTGCATTCTGATTCATTGGACCCCTGCTCTGTTGTCCCATATAGTATATAGATTCTGGATTCGTGGGGCATGTGTCACTCATATGGTTGTCACCACATAGTTCGCAGCAAAGAGACATCTGTTGTACATGTTGCATCTGTTGTGTCTGTTGCATTGTCATTCTATTCATCTGGTTTGCCAATTTTGCTATCTCAGCTCTCATGACCGAGAAGTCATCAAGCTCAATCAACCTGACTGCCTTCTGTTTACTTGCCTTGCGTGAATCCCCATCTCCTTGCCAGTTATGATCATTAGTAGTGAAGTTATTTAGCAAGAGTTGAATTTCACTATATGGTTTTGCCATGCAACTACCCCACAAGCTGAATCAAGATTCATCTTTGAGGCCTCATCTAGCCCATCAACAAAAGTGTGTCCCAATACCTCATCAGTCTGACAATGGTACGGGCAATCTCTGAGTAGCTTCTTGTATCTTTCCCAGGCTTGACGAAGTGTCTCTCCATCCCGTTGTTCGAACCCAAGAATTTGACTCCTCAATGACTTTGTCTTCTTGGTGGGGAAAAACCTGATTAAGAATTTCCTTGCTAGATTATCCCAAGTGTGGATTGAGTTCGCGGGCTCTTTCTGTAACCATTCCTTAGCTTCCCCCAGTAGTGAAAAGGGAAAAAGTGTCAGCCTGACATAGTCCTTGGAAACGTTCGGATAATTATAGGTGTCTGCAATTTTCAAGAAATTCTGAATGTGCTTCTGCGGATCTTCATGAGATAGACCCACATATTGCCCTATGGACTGAATCAGCTATACCATGTACTGTTTGAGTTCAAAATGTCTTATGATCTCAGGCTTCATAATAGCCTGAGTCATATTAGTAAGATTGGGCCTTGCGGCTTCTATCACCGCACGCTCTGCATTACCTGCCATCTCTATTGGTTGTGGTTGAACTATGATGTCCAACTCTCTTTCTATTTTAGTTCTAGCTTCGACCTCCCTCCTCACTCTGTGAAGTGTCCGTTCAATTTCAGGATCAAGAGGAAGGAGATTGTTTGCGCTTCTACTCCTCCGCATTCAAGAGAAGAGCATGTGTTAACACAAACAAGGTAAACTGAAAATTAAAACTTGAACAGATAACTATTAAAAGATTAAGTCAACAAAGTAGTTAATTTTTAAGTCCCCGGCAACGGCTCCAAAAACTTGTTGCTCCCAAACGCACACGCAAGTATACGTGGTCGTACAAGTAATAAAATGATAAGTCGAGTGTCGAACCCACAAAGACTTATATCAACTACTCACTAACACACCAATATTGTTATTCCGTCAAGCTAAGTTCGAGTTCAAGAGTTTAATTATGCTAACTACAATTCTAAGTAATAACTAAAGTATCAAGCAGTAGAATGATTGTTATGCATTCAATAGAGACAACTATTCCAAGGTTGTGATCGATTCACCAATCCTATTATGTTCTAATTAATTTTCTCAGAGTGAACTTATTTCGTCCTCCTTTAACATCCGGACTTGGTACACGACCTCCGAACACGATCCCGGCTTAATGTCTTGGGCTTTTACTCAGACTTCAAAGTTCCAAATCACTTGAATTCATTCCATAACGCCTACATAGATCGGAATCACTCCTACAAAGCATAAAACACATATTTAGTGCAAAATACTAGCGATTAAAGCTTAAACTCAATTAAAGTACAGTAACTTAGAGTGTAATAAGCGACTAAAATACACAATTATAGCCTATTATCACTCCGCCAATAGTTATAGCAAGAAAAGAATATGAAGCCAAAAAAAAGAAAGAAAAAACCGTCGAAAACGACCATGGTCAAGCGTATAAAGGATTAAGGATGTTTTTAAAAAGAATTTCATCAAGTAACGGCAGTGGCAATATTCACAAGCATGTCACTAACCATATTACTCTACGTTGACCCAAATTTTAATGACTTTAGGAAACCTGAAGGGTCAAAATTAATAAATGCCTGATGACACTTTTGGAATATGGGATCAAATTAAGCTCAAACCACATTATGTGGCTCTAGGAATGTCCTAGTTTTAAAATATTCGCAAGAATATTCTAACTTTTCCTAAACATTTTATCTACCAAAATTTTGAAAAAGAAGAAGAAAGAAAAGATAGTATCATCCCCACATGAATATTCAATACTTGGAAGAAAATTAACTTGATTTCTATTTTTTTTACGTTTAAAAACTTTTTGGGTGGGAGCGGACGTGAATAGTAGGAAGGAAAGGGTAAAAACTTATCCGCACCGGATGTTTATACCAAACCAATAGATATATGACATGTGTCTTGCATATTGACTTCAATCATTTAACCATAGTAAATTACATGCATTTTTATCTAATTAAATTAATTAACCATAATAAATTAATATAGTTTGGTGTAAACATCCGGTGTAGGTAAGTATTTACCGAAGGGAAGCGTGAAACAGGGGCGGACTCTGATGGAATTATAACCTTACGTATAACAACAAAGACGGTTCCAACATTTTAATTTAATAGGTTCAATCTTTATATTTTTACCACTAAATCAATTACACATTAAAAATTATGGAGTCAAAATGTAATACATATAATGATTTTGATGATCTTTTACATATATATATCTAAATTGCATATTAAAGTCATGGGTTTAGTTAAACTCGTAGCTCGTGAGCTACATTTGCCTATGTATAACAACATTACATATAAGTAGTATCGGAAAACAAGGATGGATCTACAATGTCACATGTCAATCCACGTGAACCTAAGTAATAATTTTATCCACATCTTATATATGTATCCAAAAAATCACTAAATATTAAAATATTTGACCGTGAACTCAGTTATTATTATATATTAACTTAAAATTCTTGTAGGATTTCACAAACTTCAAATCTTAGGCTCGTCTCTGCAGCAGAATGGAGTTGCAATTACTCCTGCTAAGTTGTAAGTTCAATCACTATATCATCAATGTTGTTTGACCATGTAACGACCCAATTGGTCGTTTTGAGCAATTGCATCTGGTTCAACAGTTTGAGGTCATGAGCAGCTTCATAATATGTGTATTGACTTGCGTGCATGATTGAATTCAGTCAACGAATGATTCAGAGTCAAATTGGAATAAGGAAACTAGTTTTGGAAGTTTAAACAATGAGAATTTGACCGGAATTGGACTTTTGAGTAAACGGTCCCAAAATGGGTCGTGGGTAATATCAACAGCTTCGTATGGTGATTTTGGACTTAGGCGCGCGTCTGGATTCGGATTTGGAGGTTCGTAGGGTAATTTGAGGTGTTTTGGGGAAAGTTGGAAAACTTGAAGTTTGGAAAATGGAGAGGTTTGACTCATAGTTGACTTTTATGATATCGGGGTCGGAATATGATTCTGAGAGTTAGAACATCTCCGTTATGTCATTTTGGACTTGTCTGCAAAATTTTGCATCATTTCGGGTTGATTTGATAGGTTTAGGCACGGGTTTTGGAAGTTGGAAGGTTTGAAAGTTCCTAAATTCGACTCTTGGTGTGATTCATTGTTTCGACATTGTTTGATGTGATTTGAGACCTCGAGCGAGTCCGTATTAGGTTATGTGACTTGTTTGTGTGTTTGGACGGGGTCCTGGGGGCCTCGGGTGTGTTCCGGGTGGGCTACGAGCCTTTTTCCTCCTATTTTGAACTGCCGATATCTGTCAGCTGGTTTCCTTCTTTGCGTTCGCGTATGCTCCTCCGTGTTCGCGAAGAGTAATCTTGGAGGAGGATTTTATTATTCTTCACGTTCGCGAAGGTTTGCCTTTCTCTTTCTTAGCGTTTGCATTCACTCCCTCGCGGTCGCATAGTAGAATTAGGAACTGGGGGGCTGGTGGCTATTTCTTCTTCGCGTTCGCGTCACCTCCTCCGTGTTCGCGTAAGCCTCTGTTCTTTACTCTCCACGTTCGCGTCCCTTAGCTCGCGTTCGCGATGGCTTTTCTTGGAAGCTCCAGTTTTCCTTCTTCGCGAACGCGATGCACAAAATCTGGGCGGACATAATATAATTTCCAAATCGAGAGTTACACCATTTTCACCATAACTTGACTTGTGGAGCTCGATTTTGAGCTATTCTTTGAAGGCTTTTCATACAAATCGATTGGGTAAGTGTTCTTCACCTAGAATCAAACATATTCCATGATTTTATCTTCTTTTTCATCATTTAATTTGTGTTTTGTGTTGGGAGAAATGTTGGTTTTTGAAGGAAATTCCTAAAATGAAAAATCACGATTTGAGGGGCCAATGGTATCGGAATTTAATAAATTTTATATGGTTGAACTCATATTGGAATGAGTGTTTGGGTTTTATAAAATTTGTCGGGCTCTGAGGTGCGGGCCCGGGGGTCAACTTTTGGACCCATTTTTGGTTTTTATTAAAGATTGAGACTTTATGATCCGGAATAGTTTCTTATGTGTTTTATTTGTGCTTGGAAGTTAATTTGGTTAGATTTGAGCCATTCAGAGGTCTTTTCACTCGAGGAATGCATTTTAGAGTATCGGTTTGTCGTTTTTGAGGTAAGTATCTTGCCTAACCTTGTGTGGGGGACTTCCTCTTAGGATTTGAGTCTTCTATGCTAATTGTAGTCCGTGCATGCGAGGTGACGAGTGTGTGCTCGAACTTATTTGTGGGAAATTTGCCTCTAGGGTTCTTAGGTCCTTATGTTCATTATGTGCAAAGTATTCTGTTACGATTGAGTTTCCTAATTGCTTAAATTACCTCTATATGCTCCATATGATGTTGCTAGCTTTCCTCTAATTCCTACATGTTACTTGACCCCTAATTGCCTTAATTGAAGTGATTGTCTTCCTTATTGTCTTGATACTTCTTAATTGTGAGTTCCTCTATGACATCGTGCAAATGTGTTACATGTTCAATTATTGTGGTTACCGGTGTAGTTATCACGTGCTTATTATGTCTTGTTGTTTTGTTAAGGTTAGTATGCTTCTTGGTTTTTCCGTGATCCTTGTTATTTACTATTCATGCTTGATTTGATGAGTATTCATGTTGGACCGGGCTTATGGTATTTCCTTGGTATTTGACCGTTGTTGAGTATTGACTCAAGTTGGGATTTATCTTGTGAAGTTAATTGTTAGAACGAGATTGGTTAATGTTGATTCCCTTGCCGAGATGTATTTGTTTCTATTGTTGATTTCCTTGCCGGGATGTTGTTGTTTCTACTATTTGGGTGAGGAAAGACTGATAAAGCACGAAGGGTGATGCCTTGCACATTTACATTTATATATTTCATATGGTGAGGAAGAGTGATAAAGCACGAAGGGTGATGCCGTGCACATTTATACTATTCATATGGTGAGGAAGAGTGATAAAGTACGAAGGGTGATGCCGTGCACATTTCTATTATTGATTGCATGGTGAGGATTGAGAGTTAAAGCACGAAGGGTGATGCCGTGCACTTTCTGTTTGCTGTGTTTATTTGTTGTTGTCAATTCAAGTGTTTTAACTGTTTAAATTCCTTACTGCTGTGATTCTTTGTGTTGGAACCTACAATGTTTTCAATACCTCGCCGTATTTATATATATATATATATATAGTGTTTTCCATACCTCTCCGTATTTATATATATACATTTCAATACTTCAAACTTCAATAATTGTTACATCTTTAATTCAATTAGTTTCTCAATTATATTCTCTTAAACCGTCTGATGTTGTATTTTACTTAAAAAGGGATTTCTACTAAGTTTAAAGTTATTAACTCCCATGTTAAAAGTAATAATTCATTCGATGTTGTATTTTAATTGAAAGGAGTACTTTCTTTACTCAAATGAATTCTTAAAACAACTTCATCTTTTCTCGCCGATTTTCCTAATTAGTTTAAAAATTATAATTTACTTTATATTATGTAAATGTGACTTCTTGAACATCTTGAGTGCTTTTGTGCGGACATTATGTATTGTATAACATGTGGATTTTGTTGTTAAAAGTAAGATGAAAAATATGTGGGCACAAGGTGCCATGTGTGTTGAAGGTTCGGAAGTTGAGATTATGATATGAGAAACTGAGGATTGAGATGGTCGGGATTGTGTATTAGACATGATGTGATTGATTGAGTTGGCATCGCCTTCTTTATTTGAATACATTCTTACTTGTCTATGCCCCTGTTATGTTAGTGTTGATTTACTTAGTTATCTGATTTACTTGATTATCTGATTTACTTCATTACCGTTCGTTACTACCTGTGTTCTCCCTTTATTGTCCCTACTGTTTGTTTTTCGATTTCTCTTCGCTGTTGATATTACCTCGTTATCTTTATCTTGATATTTTATTATCATATCCTGTTCATTTCATTTGACCAGTAGGTGTCTTGACTGTTCCTCGTCACTACTCCACCGAGGTTAGTCTTGATACTTATCGGGCACCGCCGTGGTGTACTCATACTACACTTTTGTACATTTTTGTGTACAGATCCAGGTATTGATCGATAGTAGTTGTGCGGGTCATCGCGGTGGAGATTCACGGTAACCTACTGCTGCGTTCGCAGGCCTCAAAGTCACCTTTGTTTGTATTTACGTTCCATTGATTCCTTCTCGTTCCGGAATAACATTGTATTTATTTTGTATAACTACTCTTAGAAAGGCTTATGACTTGTATCACCGGTTTTGGGAATTGTAATTTATTCAGAGTTATTTAATTTTAAGTTAGTAAATATCAATATTAATTCAGTTAATGTTAGACTTACATAGTTTAGAGACTATGTGCCATCACGACTCCTTTGGACGGATTTTGGCCGTGGCGCATAATAAGAAGGTGTACATTTGGAAGTGCTAAGTTGCAACTTCTTCTATTACCAAACCAAAAAAGAATTGCAACTTCTTCCAATCCACGGATTGTAAATTGCAGTACAATTAATGCCTTATCCAAAACTTTTTTCTTTTCTTTTGGATTCTTAGTGAGTTTTCTTTGGCTTAAACAGAAAAAAGTGAAGAGGAGGATGAGGAGGACTAGGAAAAGATGCATCACTAACTCCTTTTGCTTTAACAAAAGTCCCATTATTTCCACCAGTGTTTCGATGTCTTTAAAATTAGTTCCTAAACATATGAGCATAATTGCACTTAGCCTAATTAATTTATACATGACACAGCTTAATTATGTGTGACGGTTGTTTTAATGATAAAGTTCTTTCACTTCTATTCTTTAGGTTGAGAGTTTCAATCACCAAAAAGAGAAAAATAGTGGATAATCACTGTTTCAATTATAGGTCAACTAGCATTTCGTATAGAGAAGAAGGCATATAATAACAGCAACAAACAATATTTCCAATATAATTTATTTTTTTACATTAGAAAGTTCTTTTCACCCACAATATTATGTTGGTCGACAAAAACTGACACCACTCCATCAACTGGTTTTTCACTCTCAATAACCACAACATTACTTGATACATTTGTTACAGCATGTGCAGGAAATCCAGCAACCCCTCCTCTACAATAAAATGAGTATTGTACATGATTTATCTTGTTAGGAAAAACAAGAATTGAAGAAAAATCAGCTACCCAACTTGTCCCATTTCCAGCAACAGTCAATTTTCCAGCAGTTGACTTCAAGCTCATACCATTCACATTATTTTGGTCAATCACAACTTGATCAATATCAGTAAACTCTCCATCCAAATTCAACATTGGTGTCATTTTTGAAGGGTTTCCACTAAACATGTTGTTAATGACATTTAGTCCGAAAATTCGACCGTTAATCGCTTTCAAGACAACGTTACCCTCTCCAAGAAAATACCCATTTGAGATGTGAACTAAGAAAGGGTCCTCAATGACTATAGAGTTATAGTCAAGGTAACAATTATCTATCCTATTTTGGGATGCTTTAACTAAAATCCCAACCCCACCAAAATATGTTGCCTTATTGTAACAATGTACCCCTGTAACAATATTAGCCTCACCCCTAAGTACAATCCCAATTGCTGATGAAAAGATAGTAACATCAGTAATGGCATTGTCATTGCTAGCAAGATCAATAGCTATGCCTGAGAAATCCCTCTCACCTCTATCGCCGCCAATTGTAGGATGTTGCCCTAGGAAAGTGTCCGATATAAAAGTCTCGTGGCCTCTCTGAACGAGAACTCCTTCCGTACTAAAGTGAACGAAAAAGCAACTTGTTATACGAATTCTAGCTGAGTCAATGACATATAAACCTCCTCCTCGATAGCCCGAGTCGAAGAGGATGTCCCGGAACGTAATGCCCTCGTAGCGAATCGCGAAGTTTTGGTCCCACCTATCGAAAATGTTACCATGGTGAGAAATGTAGTCTTTTTCAAGCTTAGGAGAATCTTGTGACCATAGCTCAATTAGATGCCTATCGCCTGGAAATGTATCGGATGCTCTTATTGTTCCTCCTTTGACCTGAAATATTAAGGCAATTCACCAATAACTATGTGAACTTTTTGGTATTAAGAAACACAACCATGAAAATATAAATATATGGGGCAAGAAAGGGGGAAAAAGACAACATCATATGGTTTTTTAGGTTATTACAAGAGTAAAACAGGGGAAACAAAAGAAGAAGAAGAAGACTCTTATTGTTCCTCCTTTGACCTGAAATATTAAGGCAATTCACCAATGATTATGTCAACTTTTTGGTATTAAGAAACACAACTATGAAAATATAAATATATAGGGCAAGAAAGGGGGAAAAAGACAACATCGTATGGTTTTTCAGGTTATTGCAAGAGAAAACAGGGGAAACAAAAAAAAGAAAGAATTAACCATAGTTGTTTACCCAACCGTTTAAACTAAAAATAGCCAGAGATAATATATGTATAATTTATATATGATCGTGTATAATCTATGCATATCGGCTAAACAAGCAAACAATGAATCCATCCCGGTTATTTATGTAAAGAGCCCATGTAGGATTGTTACACAAATAGCCGTCCAGATTAAATATTTATGTTTTCTAGCCGGTATTTATTGATTATACACAGTTATACATATATATATATATATATATATATATATATTCGTTGGCTACTTTTAATTTAAGAGAATAAGTGACGGCTATTTGGATTAATTCTTCTAAAATGTACGGGGAATACTAGCCCAATGGGCTTGGCAGCTAAGGTATTCGTTTGCGGGGAAACTACCAGCTATGTCCATTTATAAGTAGCTTATTACAAAAATTGGTCAATTCATTAAATATAACTAATATTGGCCAATTAGATATTTGTAGCCAAAAAAGGTTAAATTTTTGCTTCTTTTTGAGTGAGTGCTATGAGAATAGATTGGGTACATCTTAAGGAGTTTGAATCTCAGTTTTGAGATGATTTGACAGGGTTTTTAGGTGGTTAAAATTGAAAATTTGAAAAAGAAAATAATAATATATATATCACACCATGTATATTTTTGTATCACATATGTATCATATTTGTATCAAATGTGTATCACATATATATATATATCCATGTATACCCCTGTGTGTGATGCATATGTGATATATGTTTGATACATGTGCCGTTGAAAAAAATTTTGAACTCGATTTTAACTACAAATTTTGATACCAAATCAGTCCAAATCACCTCCAATCTTCCTCAAATTTGTATATTGACTCATATATATGTTTTCAATGAATTTCAACCATACCCATTGAAAAATATCCCTTTTTGCTTAGACTTTTGATATCTTATATATACATATATATATATATATATATATATATAATATTTTATCACCTTATTTGCTACGCTATCCATTAAATTTTCTTTACGTCTTGTATCTAATATTGTTGATCATGCTTAAAAATATGGAAGGAGATCTTTGTAATTCTTGAAGAGAAAGAACCTTATTTATTTGGGTTTTCAATTTTTATATGTGTTTGGCTACTTTTGGTAAGTCTATAATTAGTGACTAGATGTTAGTAAGTTGTAACTTATTTGGGACATTTATGTAAGACACATCAATTGCATTATTACAAAAAAGAGTACGAGTAATAAAGTAAATATAAAAAGCATACCTGGAAAAGAGAATAATCCAACAAAATACAGAATAATTAAACAGGAAAAAAAGATCTAAAGGAGAAAAAAGCAAAAAAAATGGAAAGGAAAGACGCCCTGGTCTAACAAAGGGGAAAAACCTCCTTTTTTCTTTCTCCTTTTGCCAACCATTGCATCTTTTAAGAAAGAACATCTTTTAACTCCAAAAAATCAAAAGTTCTGTTCTCTTTAGCATATCTCATTAATAATAAACAGGTATCGGTTTATCAAAAGCTACTCGATCGTCTGGGACTTTTTTTTTTTCCTTTTAATTAATCATATATTAACTTAAAGGAGCAAAAGGAAGAGAGAAAAAGGAGTATGAAGTTTCTACAGGTGCAATGCCATTCAGAAAGCTATCCTAGCTGGCCATTTTTCACAACAGACACCCTATGGCTACGTCTTTTAAGAAGTCCGAAAGAATGTAGTAAAATAGTTTAATTAACAGAATAACCTTAATTAATATTACTTTCGAAATCTTGTTCATTCAAGTCACTAATTTGCCTTTCTTTTATCAAGCATAAACATATTAATTCAGTGGCGAAACTAGGAATTTTTCTAAGATATTCAAATTTGAAAAAAGTGAAAAAACATTCCCAACAAAGGGTGTTCAATATGTGTTATATACTTCTAAAACATAATATGTTACCTATATATACAATGCAGTTTTTCAACGAACAGTGATCAAGTGACTACACTTATGACTATGTGACTTCGCCATTGTATTAATCACATTCATCGAAAATACTTCTACAAAATCGTCATCGAATATGACAAAGAAAAAGAATATATCCAAATGTCACCCTACTAATAGTCTTGCTGCTGCCTACGTCTCTTTTAAACAAGCCATCTAAAAAGGTCAGGTAGAATTTAAACCATCTAAATAGGTCAGATACAATTTAAGTACATTTAACTTTAATTAATAATATTCAAGTAAATTTATGATTTATTAAAAAATTATTTTTTTTCATTTTTATTTTAACTTCGTAGCTTGGTACTCCTAGACATAGAGCCCGTTTGGATTAGCTGATTGTAAATAACTAATAAGCATGGTGAAAAATATTTTAAGTGCTAAAACTGATTTTTTAAATAAGCATTTACGTATTTGGATAGGCGTGCTGAAATTTATAATAAGTAAGTGATATGCTTGGTAGAAAAGTGACGATAAACTATTTTTTGTTAGAATGACTAAAATACCGTCAAAACTTTACAAAAGATTATAAATTAAAAATTTTCTTAGTAAAGAAAAAGATGAAAAATGAATATGGAATAAAGAAAAAGTTAGAAAATTTATTTTGAAAAAACTAGTAAAAGTATAGCTCAAACTAAAAATGCTTATGAGCTGAAAAACGATAAGTAGGGGATGACCAACTTATGACTGATTTTAACTTATAAACACTTGGCTTATAAATACTTTAAATATTTACCAATCATATAAATAAGTCAAAAAATACTTATAAATCATTTGATCAATTTATATGCTTAGCCAAACACAATTCACATAGCTACGCCACTTGTCATAAAGCTAGATAAAAGCGGAGAGTTAAAGTTGGACATAACATGCATTTTCCAATAAAGGTCGACACATGTCAAGGACTCAAGGAGTAGATAACTTGCACTCATGTTCACGACAACTACCCACGAGCAAATCTAATTACTAGTCTTGGTCCCTATTCATACTTACTTTTCCAGCTTCAACACTGCCCAATCCAATCCGAAGTTACTATTAAGAAAATAATACTATTAAGCTTCCAATCCTGTTAACTTAATTTTAAATTTAGTTTCTCATTTGAAAGTTGAATAGCCATCACATGAGAAGTGAAGCGTCGTTACAAAGTAAGTATATCGTGTGATTGTACAAATAATGTCTTGTACTTGGAAAAGCATGCGCTATAAACTGGTGTCATATATGATTACCAACTATTGAAGGAGAGTGACAGAACTTCCCTAATATGGATTCATTTGTCATGGACCACAATTATGTCCAACAAATCATTCACATTCAGCCATGATTCACTCTTCAGATGAATACTATTAGAAATTTTTTACGCTATCAGCTTTTATTAAATATAACAGCTTTTAAGAATTGTTTTTAAGGAATAAAGAAGTGAAGGAAGTAGCACACCACTGCCTCCGCGGATTGAGCTGCTCTTTCCTTAATATTCGCGCCTTGCGTATGGAAAAATCCTTGATAGGGAGCGCTTCACCCAAATGGGCCCTACGCGACGCGAATCCGGATATAGTCGGGCTCCATCCAATACGGACACCAAACACCGGTGGGAAACCAAAAAAAGAAAAGGAAGTAGCACATACCACAATATTGCCAACGCCAGGAGGAAATACTATAGGATTGTTGATTCTGTAATTACCACCTTGGAAATCAATAATGGCACCACCCAAATCACTAATACCAGGCAGCAAACCAAGTCCATTTTGCAATTTCAAAGCATCACCAATAGCCTCTTTTATGGCTTCACTGCTATCACTTGTCCCTGTTGGATCAGCACCATACCCTATTGGATAAATTACCCTTCCTTCACTCTGAAGCCAAAACAAAAAAAAAGGAAGTCAAGATATCAAAGTTAAAATAATTCAGCTCTAGATTAGGTAAGAAATAGAGGACGAGAAAACAATTTTTATGAAGGATAAAAAACATTGTTTTCTTTCAAAATGTAAAAGGAAATGACATGAAATTATAATAGACACAACAATGATACGAAGTACGAAAAATTCATTTCTCTGTTGTTAAGGAGAAAAAGGGACAAATACGAGTTAAAACAGTAGGGAGAATAATTAATTAAAAAAGAGAAAAAAAGATAGTGTAAGATGATGGAGCATTATTATTATTATTACCTTTTTGGCATTCGAGTAATTGGGAACAGAAGCTTCTGGAGATGGTGAAGGTGATGAGGTATAGATGAAAGAGGAATAAGAAGGGAATTTCTCTTCAAGTCCTTTTTGAAATTCATAAAGCTTCAACTGTCTAAGAGACCCATTGGCCACTTCTACAACCAAATTAAGTAGTAAAAACAAGAATGCTAAACAAAAAAATGGCTGCATCTTTTTTTCGAAGAATTTACTGCACAAATTCAGGGCTCCATGTAAAGATGACCATTAGGGGGGGGGGGGGCAATAGAAGGAGAATTAGAAGAAGAAAGATTTATGGGATTTTGGCAAGCATCTAGTTATCTGTACAAATGGACTTTAAGGACTAAAGGGTAATTATTCGGTAATGAAAGTATATAACTTACTCCCTCCATTCACTTTTACTGCTTGTTTGGATGGTTGTTACGCCTCGTTTCATAATGTATCATATCGTGCTGTATTATATTGTCTGTATCGTTTAATAAATACAATATTTGGATAGATTGTGTCGTTTGTCATCGTTTCATGATATCATGCACCAGGATTATGAAGAATAAACTTGCAATATTCTAAAGAAAAATTATGATGAAAGGTAAAATTACTATATAAAAAGATAGGGTAAATGATAAAATAAAATAATTTAATAATAATAAAGGGTGAGATTGAGAGAAAAAGACAAGGTAACGACGCGACCACACCAAATCGGTCATTACATAAAGTGGCACATTTCGTCGTTATGTAACGACGGATTTAACGATACGATACAATAAAATTTAAGTAGCAATCAAAACAAACATTGTATTTAAAATAATAATACGATATGATACAATGTGTAACAATCATCCAAACAAGCTGTTACACATCCACAATAAACTTTACACTTCTGTTACTAAGAAATAATAAATGAAATATACATTTTATCATAATATTCATAATAATGATATTTTTCAAAAAATCTTGAAAAAAATACTCAGTAGTTAATGATAACGGTAAAATAAGAATTTTTTTTATCTTTCTTTTGATTTGTTAAAATAGACAACTAAAAGTAAAATATATTTTTAGTATACTATTAGTATACAATTAAAAGCGAACGAAGAGAGTAAATTGTTGTAGCAATTTTTAGCACTGGAAAAGAGAAGATACTGTTAGAGAGGTCATTGGTTGGGTTAAATGCAGCATTTATTTATGCTTTGACTTTGAAGACTGTGAAATGAATTGGCAAAATAGAATTAGAATTCTAATTTAAGGCAATAAATTGCAATGTCATTAAATGGGGTGGTTTTGACAGCGTCATATAATAGCTCATGTGGTATAAAAATGGGAATTTCGATCGATGAGATATCACTCTAGTACTATGGAGTATATGGTAAGATAAGAACTTTTGCTTTTCAATTGTCAAATGAAGCGAGCAAAGAGTTTTTGAACATCTTGTTTTATAGTTCTAAGAATAAATAGGATTTTAACTATTGCCTTGTTGGATCTTTTTGTTCACTTATATGAAAGAATTTATGTCTCATACTTTTAATTGAAAATGTAGAAAAAGTGAAATAACTCCATTTTCTTTCTCAAACATAAAACATCCCAAAATTAGAAAAGACCCATGTATACAATATCTTGAAATATGCCTCAAATTACATTTACACATTTTTTGTTCTTATGGAGAGGTGTATACGATAAAATATGCTACGCCAGGTAGCCGCTTAAAAGAATGACACGTGGGACATAAGGTAGGGATAGTCAGAACGGAAGGTAATTATCTCGTTTGTTACCAGAAGGAATGACACTCATAAAGAGGTAATAAATACCCTCCACCCGGTAGCATTTGATGGAGAATATTTCACAACATTTAGTATACTGTCCGTTACAAAAGTATATGGCATTCATGCCTGTCATTACACACTCTTCAATGACACTCATAATTGGCATTGAAGAGGGGCTTGATCCTCGGTCCTTATTTCCTAGATATAACTATAAATAGTAAGTTCTTCTACCATTGTAGAGAGACGACTTTTCTGGCAAACTTATGCTATAATATATTCAAAGCTTTATATAATTTTACTTTCTTGTTCTTTAGTCTCATTATTGTTGGGCTCAGAAGTTCTGTCCCCGGAATTACTGTTTTATGTGATTTCATCTGCATTTCAAGGCTAAGTATTGCACATTTCGTTAATTCTTTCATTATTACAGGATCAAATTAATTCACTTGTCTAGAACATACGTATAAATTCAATTATACTGTTTTACGGGTAAATAGTTTGGCGCCCATCGTGGAGCCTAGACAACCGGGTAATTAAGTTGATCCTTGCTCTTTTGCTAACGTATTTTGATTATTTGTCTTAGAAAAAATCATAAGAAATGGCAGAAAACGGTGTTAACAACACACACAATCCTGAGTTCGAAAAGACCAGCCTCATTTCGAGGATTTAATCAGTGATACCCACAATGAGGGGAATAATGCCACGCCGATCCACGACAGGCAATACCCGCGACATGTTCGGGAGGCAACTTCCGATGATGGTGAAGAGGAGCATGTTGTTGATGCTGTAAGGGTCTTACAAGAGCAACAAACGATCATTCTAGGCCACCTCACACGGTATGATAAGGTAACGAAGGGGTTGAAACAGGCATTATCGGGGGCTTCCAATAATGCAAATAGACGAGACCTAGTTTCTCCCGGCGCTCCCGCTAATCAAATAATGCAGAAGGTCAACAACAACATCTCGAGGGGCAAGGTTGGTTTTGATGGAGCTGGGGGAGTGGATCCAGTCACAATAACGAAAATGATCCCTTCAAGAATGAACTTTTACGGTTTATGAGAGAGGTAAACGTCCACATGGACCAAATCCCAGGCGCACCACTAGTACTGAAAGGACCGGACTCAAAGAAGTATACTCAATTGCCGTACAAACCAAGCGTGACATTAGAATTAATCCCGAAGTTGTTTATAATGGCCGACATGCCAAAGTATGATGGAACTACAGACCCTGAGGAGCATATTATCACTTATACAATGGTGGTGAAGGGGAATAATTTAGCTCCTCACGAGATTGAATATGTTTTACTGGAGAAATTTGGAAAGACTCTTACGAGGGGAACCTTGACTTGGTATTCACTGTTACCCGAGCATTCCATAGATTCCTTTGAGATGCTTGCGAATTCTTTTATTAAGGCTCATGCTGGGGCCAAAAAGGTGCAGGCCTGAAAGGCCGACATATTCAAAATCGCACAAGGAGAATCTGATTGTTGTGAGAGTTCATTACCTGATTTCAAAAGGAGAGGATATTGCTCCCAACTGTTCCAGATGAATGGGCGACTGAAGCTATCAAGGACTGAATATCAAAAGTTTGGACGCTTCCTCGAAACTGAAGGAAAGTGTACTTGAGTTCCAATCAACGACTCAGATGGATGTACATAACCGATACGAGTCAAAGATAAGGATCGAAGATGATCAGGTTTGTTTCTCGTCATCAGCAAAGGGATGGGAGAAGAATAACGAAAAATCAAAAGACAATTTCGACACGGACAGACGGTCTTCAAGGGGTCGATTTTTGCCCTACAAATAGACCGAGGGCCGCGGAAGAGGTTGCCGATTAGTAGACAGGTTCGCTACCGATAGAATGACTGATCGCGGTCGGAACAATAAATCATTGCAGCATAAATAAGCTTTAGGTAAGCGAGTTTCTTCCTACCCCAGACTATTAGAATAAAATTTCAACGTCAGTGTAGTAGATTTGGTATCCATTATGAGAAACATCAAAGAAGCACGATCCCCGAGGCTAATGAGATTTGATCCAAGCTAGAGGGATCCCAACCTGTAGTGTGAATACCAAGGGACGAATGGCCATTGTACCCAAGACTGCCGACATCTCTGGGACAAGTAGCAACACTATTGAAGAATGGTCATCTCATAGAATTTTTAAGTGATATGGCCAAGAACAACTACGGTCGCAACCGGGATAACACAGAACCCTCGAAAGTAGGAGAAGGTCCCCCGCGCCAGACAATCAACATGATCTTCAGGGGAACGAGAGCAACTTCGTCACCTTCTTGGCATCAAGAAAGAAGAAAGTATCAATAACCCATAGCAAAATACTCCGGGAAGTTGCCAAAGATGATATCACTTTCACGGAAAAGAATGCAGATGGACTACTGCTACCGCACTGGTGATTTCTTTAAATGTGCTAGACTTTAAAATTAAACGTTCTAGTGGATCCAGGGAGTTCGGCCAATATCGTACAATGGAGAGTATTGGATCAAGCTAACTCATCATAAGCATCATTCTGACCACAAAACTCTTCGCCAAATTCAACCTCTCGAGCGTGACAACTTTAGGAGAGATTCTATTGCCCACAAACATCGAAGGAGTGATGAAAACGACTCTTTTTGAAGTGGTAGATGGTGATATGAGATATAATATTATTCTAGGACGACCATGGTTGCACAAGATTAAAGCTGTAACATCAATGTATCATCAGTTACTGAAATTTCCGACGCTCGAAGGAATTAAACATAAAAGGGGCGACCAACTGGCAACAAGGGAGATGAATGCAATTTTGGTCTCCAATAACAAAGGAAAGGAGCACGTGGCATAGCAATTACAGGAACCGATGCCCACTCCCGAATCAAATATAGTTAGCCTGGGGTAGAAGCGTCAGAATCTTATCAGGTGCCAAGGTATTTCCAAGTACCAGAAGAGACGGATGCAACAAAATCCATGGCGGAAGAGCTCGAGAAAGTTGCATTGTTCTAAGAGTTCTTAGAAAGGAAATTCCACTTGGGGATATGACTACACCCTGAGCTCAAGGCTTGCTTTATTGAACTTCTTAAATATAATGTCGATTGTTTTGCGTAGTCTCATGCGGACATGACAGGCATCCCAACAGAGGTGGCCGTACAAAAGTTAAGTTTGGATCCAAACATACCTCCGATGAACAAAAGAAACGCCCTATAGCGGAGGCCATGAATAAATTCGTCAAAGAAGAGGTAACTCTCTTACTTGATATCGGATCGATCCGAGAGATAAAGTATTCAGACTTGCTAGCTAATGTAGTAGTAGTTCCTAAGAAGAACAATAAATTTTGCATGTATGTAGATTATAAGGACTTGAATAAGGCGTACTGAAAGACTCGTTCCCACTACCAAACATCGATCAAATGATCGATGCGACAGCCGGACACGAGTTAATGTGTTTCCTTGATGCTTATTTCGGGTACAACCAAATTAATATGAACTTGGAGGATCAGGAAACTACTTCGTTCATAATGAATTTTGGCACATATTTCTATAATGTGATGCCCTTCGGGTTGAAGAACGACGGAACCACTTATCATCGGCTCGTAAACAAGATGTTTGAAAAACAAATAGAGAAAACTATGGAAATTTGTATAGACGATATAGTCATTAAATCTTTGAATGCAGGACACCACCTTAAGCATCTGCAAGAAACCTTTGACGTCCTAAAGAAGCATAATATGAAGCTTAACCCCGAGAAATGCGCTTTTGGGGTCAACTCTGGCAAGTTCCTAGGATTTTTGGTATCACAAAGGGGGATTGAAGTAAATCCTGATAAGATCAAGGCCATCAAAGACATCCCGAACCAGCTGTCAAGCATGAAAGAAGTCTAAAGGCTTACGGGAAGATTGGCCGCCTTGAGCAGGTTCAGTTCTTGGTCGTCAGAGAAATGCCATCGTTTCTTCGCACTGCTCAAAAAGAAAAACAACTTTGAATGGACCCCGAGGTGCCAACAGGCTTTGAGAGATTTGAAAAAGGTATTTGTCAAGCCCTCCGTTACTTTCGAAACCAAAGGAAGGTGAAACACTATTGGTCTACCATGCAGTCTTGGAAGTAGCAGTAAAATGCAGTTTTAGTCCGTGAGGACGAAGGTATGCAATCTCCTATTTATTACGTTTGTAATTAACGGAAGCAGAAACTCGATACCCACTAATCTCGCCCAAACTCACACCACAATTAGGTAGTGAGGCAGTCGAAGCAATAATAAATCCCAATACAGGCCGGGGTCGATTCCTCAGGGAGTTAGATATGGGATTAAGTATATAACTAGAGTAGGTGTATGATAAGAGGCGGACCTAGGATTTAAGTGCAACGGGGGCACACTGTCTTTAAATATGTCAATTATTGGTAAAATATTTCGGCGTGCAACTCTTTAAAAACTTAACAATTATGATAACTTATGACAAAGAAAAATTCTCAGTCGCCGTTTGCCGAAATCAATAGATATTGCTACCTTGTTGAAGAGAGAGAAAAACGTTTGTAATTTTTTGTTTTTAGAGTGTATACGGTCAAAATTAGGTGTGCCCGATTTTGTAGGTTCGAGGGGTCGCGCCGAGAACAAGTTCAATGTGGATCGGGCTCGAGCCCGATGGCAGAATACAAGACTCGAAGATCGAAGTGCTCAATGAACACCGAGGCCGAGTACGATCAACCTCGAGATAATATTGTTATGGTTTTATAACAGAAAGAGCGAGATTCCCGCGATGGCCCTAAGATAACATCGTAAATTCTGGAACGGGTTTGTACTAGGCGGTTAGACAGTTGTATAAAAAGACTCCCTACTGTAATTAGAAGTGTACCTTATTTAGGATTTCCCTACTATATAAAGAGGATCCAAATCATTTGTAACACACGAATCATTTACAAGAGAATATACATACATCACTTTCTTGCTTACTGTTCATTTGAAACGCCTTATTAACATTTTATTGTTCTTATTCACTTACCTCAAGGTTGCCTTAGCTCGAGGTCGAGACTTGCTTACACACTGGTTTGACTTACCTTACACTTTAATTTATACACTTGATTCCTTGTTTATCAGTTGGTATTGGATTAAATCACATATCTTTAAAACCACAATACAATTTTAATTGTTACTCGGACTTTAGGGTAAACACAGAGATAGGAGTTTGAAGTTTTTGGTTTGAGGGAGGGACTTGAAAAAAAATAACATTAATTAAGTTGATTATTATGTACAAGTATTAAATGATAATTGAATTTTAAAAAGATGAAATTAAAAAAAGAAAACAATTGACTATGAAGTAAAAACAATCATTGAATCAGTTACGGAAAGGAAAACCTACTAAAATGTTGAAGATGGTTTCGATTCCAAGCCAACAGGGGCGGGTAGGCAGCTTCAACACTAAACTTAACCAACTTTGCCATGGGGACATATTGTGATTTTTGAAGCACCAGTAAAATATTTAAGGGGTCCTTGATGTATACACCTATATACAGAAAATATATATATATACTGATTTTTTCGACGTCAACGGGTTTCGGTGATCCCGGTATCCCTAACGTAGGTCCGCCCCGTGTATGATGTGGCTCAATTTGTACTTCCACATATTCATTAGTTTTTTCTATTTCTACTTTTAGCTAATATTTGCAAATAATAAACTATAAGATAATGGTTTTGGTTGTTTTTCAAATGATAAAGGAATCTAGGGCGTGACTTCCACCTAGGTGGCTACCTAACGGGTTATAAACTATAGGGCTAGTTTGATTAATCGGGATCGTGGTATAGCAATCACACGCAATGGCTCACTCAATACCTCTCGGTAGTTTGAGTGATTTTGCCCAATTTGGCTTTCTTAAGCCCAAATGGGTATTGTACATATCAAGTGATATATGCTCAAGTCGAGTCTTACTATCTCTAGATTTGACCCTTTAATTGGGGCTATCAATTTCATGAATTCACCCAATTCCTTGTTAGCCAAGTTTTCCTAAACCTAATCTCTCTTTCTCAAGCAAAGACTAGGTCAAATAGGCATGAATCAATGTTTGCAACCATTAATTCTAGAATTTAAGCACGAGCAAGGCTAAATATCACTAACCCAATCCCAAACAAGCCCTAAAATTAAATACCCATTAAGTACCCACACTAGGGTTGAACCACAACCCTAGCTAGAGATTTAGCTACTCATGAAAAATGAAAAAATGCAAGAAGAAATTAAGATAGAACCCATAATCATTCATTAAACAAAGAAAATATAATGTTAAGAAGTCTTCTAGTACAAATTTACTCAAAGAAGTAAAGAAAACCGCTCAGGTGCACCTCTGCAAAACTAAACTTAACCTAAAAATGACAAAAACTATTTACATTAAGCTGAAAATATCTGACAAAAATGCCCCTGCGAAGGTTGAGCGGCCGCATTATTCTGGTGCGGTCCACACAATGATCTACTGTGGCTGCACAATTTTCGTGCGGTCTGCATTCTTGGAAACTTGTTCTTGGAACTTGGGATCTTCTACGGTCCGCATAAAAATGGGTGCGGCGATACTTAGGATTATGCGATCGCACAAAAGTGATACGGTCTGCACTCCTTTACCTTATTGCTCTCTGAATGTCAATCCTGCGGTTCGCATAATAATGGATGCAGCTGCACTTGACCTCCTACAGACGCACAATTTCAGTGCGGTCCTCACTTCCTAAGCTGGCCAAAACATACTCTCTGAATTTCCTTCTGCGGCCGCACTGCTAGCCCTTTTTGCCCTGTTTTGGTTCTTGTTCACTTAAGTCAACACAAGAGTCAAAAAGGTCATAACTAGAGCTATTATCTGCCAACAACTTATTTTTAACCATATGATCATAGGTAAATATGTCGGTACCAAGTGAAGCATGCTTGCGACCCCTTTTATTCATTACTACTATATTTACCAAAACATAAAAGTAAACGGACTCAATCCCTTAAGTTGTCATGCCATCCATCATTGGGAAGAGCCACCTGGTTCACACATAATCCACCTTTGGAAAGAACCTTGGTATTAAGAAAATCAAAGGCTTATTGTTCACTCAAAACGTAAAAAATTAAAGAAGCTAGCAAATTAAAAAGAAGCTATTAAAGTAAATAAGAAGTTATACTACTAAGGAAAAGCAAACTAAAGAAGCTATAAAATAAACTATAGAATGCGAGATAAATGAATATACAACCCGAAGTCAAATGAATATATACATAAGGGAAATGAATATGTACATCAAATGGGAAGAATATATACATACCAAAAGGAAAATATAGATGAAAGGAAAATAGTATCAGAGTTATTACAACCCAAATGTCAAATACTCAGAATAGACCACCCCCTAAATGAAAAATAAGCATTGTCCCCAATGCTTAATAAAAATAAGAACAAGGAAAGGGTAGAGAGTTAAGATAATTCCCTATGTGGTCTCAGTCTGCATATGATCATTAGCAACCTCAGCCTCAAGCTGTATCTCATCACCACCCGGTTGAGGGATAACTAACCGGCTCCTCAGACTAGTCGGCTGCTGCCTCTGGTGCCATCTGTGCTGCTGGGACTGACTTGCTATTGGGGTGCTGTCTCCATGAACAGGTCCAATGGTAGATCACCGGCGGATGTAATCTTCTGAATCTCTTTTCTCAGCTTATCCACTGATTTCTTTGATGCATGAGATCTCCGCATCTTCTTGACCTGTTTGCCCAAATCCTCAATAACTTTCCCCTGTGCCTCCACTTTATCCATGATAGTCTTCTGGTCATCCATAATCTTCTTCAAGGCTTCCTCCACTAACGGAGGTACCCGTGGCTCTGCTGGGCCTGCTGGGCCTGAGGACGGTGCTGCAATAACATAAGATATATCAGTAAGCTTTGTAATAGCTCCCTTAATCCAGTTGTTGAGACTCGCCAATGTCTGGGAGACTCGCAGTGCAGTCTGAGGATAGGTAGAGGAATGTCATGACCCAATTTAGGATTGTGACCGGCGCTTAGGAGCAAGTGCTCCCAAGTAAATCACATCGGTAATTTTATAGAAAATCGGACAGAGTTTCCCCTATTTTTGGACCATCCCAAAAATTTTCTTGTCTCAAATCAACAACCAAACATCCTAATATCATACCAAACAATTGACAACTTGTCAAATAACCAATACAAGTCTCCACCATAACTAAACCACCAACTAACAACTAGAAATACTAATTTATCTCCAACTTTGATAAATGAGAACGATACTCAATATAAGACTATAATAACAAAAGAATACTCATGACACTAAAATAATAACTATGGAGCGACTCTAAGAGTTCAAAGAAAAGAGTATAACAATAAATAAAATCTCCGCCCACGCGAACAAGTGCGAGGCTCACCAAGAACTATCAACTTGTGCGCTTTAATTAATGAAATCCTCGCCCGCGTCAACTACTGTCTCTGTAAAAAAATTAGCGGGGAATGAGTCGCTAGCTCAATGAGTAATAACACTTAACCACAACCATTTTTATTTGGACACAAGTCATAAAACATGCTTGTATCTCAAACAGAAAATAACATAAAAATTCCCTTTCAGAAACAATAAATAATTTTTAGTCTCATCATGACTTTCTTGTTGTATAATACAATTAACAATTCAGTAATAAGCTCGATAACTACTGTATAATATCAATATTCAAATTTGGGAGGTTTCATTAAACGGATCATGTAACCAGTATAGCTATGGACTTCTTCGCAAGAAGTCAAATATAACGGTAGTCCCTACTCGAGGGAAATCGGTAACGGTATGCTAATTCTACCTTCCCACTAGCGAGGGCTATAACGGTAATCGGTAATTACAAGGTGCATCAGGTCTAACAAACCCGCCTTTAGCTACGGGATCCTTTAATGTCTACTCATATTTATACTTGTCTTTGTAATCCATATATATACTCGTCAAAAATATTTTAAAATAATACAGGGCATTTCGGTTCTTATCAAATCATAAAATTTCATTTCGATAATAGTAAATTCAAGTAACAATAAAATAAATCTAGTGACAACGGAAATATTTAAAACCACGGTAACCATTCAAATAACTATTTCGGTATCATATTGAGTAAAAGACTTGTCCCACATGCAACTCAAAATAATCAGTAACATATTCATTTTAAAAATCATGTGTAAATCATGCAAGTTATGAAAACACAAATTGTGGTAAGACTACTACTCACAGTACTCGTGCCAAAATACCAAATGCTTCACTTCGAGCAATTCGTACAAATTCCTCCAATCAATCTATAATTACATAATATCGATCTCATGTTAGTTGCCTCATTTAGGCTAAATCTATCACTAATTAAGAATACTAAATCCTTCGAGTTTTATATTTTATCATCAATTCGCCGACTTATATTTACCCATGCTATGAGTAATTTAAATTAGTCCAAAATCTTTTAAGTAAAAAGGTATTTATATGGTTTATTCTCTTTATTGTTCAATTTCCTTAGTCATGTGCATAAATTGAAACTGAAATAACTTTACTGTCTATAATATTCCTTCTTAATTGGTACCTATATTTTGTACTCAATACTAGACTTACCACATTCAAACCCAAATCCTATATTGTCATTGTAATATAGTTAAACACCAAAACTCAATCCTTCCACCCTAACTTAATTTACGCCTAACAAAAATCATATATAATGAAACTAGTTTAAGTACAAATACATCAATACCCTTCTTTTTCCAAGTGAATCTATCCTACAGTAATATTGACTAACTTCCAATTGCATAATTTACCCAGAATAACTCTTATTGGTATTATATTTTTTATACCTTGTGAAACCCTTCAAATATATGAACTGAGATAAAAAGAATTACTAGAAGAAAAGAATCCAGATGAGAAATTTGAGTATTACCCGCAAGAACCAGTGCGTATTTAAAATTCCTCAAGGTTTGGTTCTAGCCTCTTTCTTCTTCTCCCTTTATTTCCTTCTCTATTTTTTTGTTTCGTTTCTGAAGCTTCTGCTTCGTCGTAATCGACAGCCCTCTTTTTACCCTTTCTTTTCTTTTGGCAAATGGGCTTCGGCCCTTTTGCCTTACTTATCTCTCTCTCTTTTTTTTTTAAAAGTTATTTTCTTATAATTATTGTTGTTATTATTATTATTATGACCAATACACCCTTATTTCAAAATATAGGGTATTGTATCCTCCCTACCTTATGAAATTCGGTCCCCGAATTTAACTCAAGTACATACCTGTAGACTGAAACAAATGGGGGTACTTGACTCGCATAGTGTCTTCTATTTCTCAAGTAGCTTCTTCAACTGTATGATTTCTCCATAAGACTTTCACGAACACGATTATTTTTTACCGTAGTTTTCTTATTTATCTATCAACTATAGCCATTGACTCATCCTCGTAAGACAACTTCTCATCGAGTGGTATAGTCGGTGCTTCAATCTCCTGAGATGAGTCTGATATACATTTTCTTAGCATTGAGACGTGAAACACTGGATGAATAAAGGAAAACTCAGGAGGAAGTGCTAAACTATAAGCCACCGCTCTTGCTCGGTCTAATATCTCATACGGTCCTATAAACCTGGGGCTCAACTTGCCTCTTTTCCCAAACCGCATCACACCTTTCATAGGGGAGACTCGTAGGAACATTTTGTCCCCAATTGTGAATACTAAATCTCTTCTTCTCTTATTAGCGTAAGACTTTTATCTACTTTGAGCTGCAAGCAATCTCTGTCTGATCAACTGGACCTTGTCCACAACTTCTTGCACTAGGTCGGGTCCCAATAAGTTAGTCTCACCAGCTTCAAACCATCCAATAGGAGAACGAAATCTTCTACCATACAATGCTTCGTATGGTGCTATTTGAATATTGGAGTGGAAGGTATTATTGTAAGCAAATTTCGCTAAAGGTAGATAAGTATCCCAACTACCTCCAAACTCAAGAATGCAAGCTCTCAACATATCCTCCAAGATCTGAATAGTACGTTCAGACTTCCCGTCTGCCTATGGATGAAATGTAGTACTAAGATCTATTCGTGTACCCAATGCTTCTTTAAAAGATTTCCAAAAGCGTGAAGTGAACTGTGATCCTCTATCAGAGATGATGGATACTGGAACTCCATGAAGTCGGACAATTTCATTCATAAATATCTATGCATACCTGACTCCACCATATATAGTCTTCACCGGCAAAACGTGTGCTGATTTCATCAGTCGATCTACAATCACCCATACCGAGTCATAATCTCTAAGGGTTCGTGGTAGACCGGTGACAAAATCCATAGTAATTCTTTCCAATTTCCACTCTAGAATCTCAATTTGTTTTACTAGTCTTGCGGGTCGCTGATGCTCAGCCTTGACCTGCTGACAAGTCAAACAACTAGAAACAAAGTTAGCAATATCTTTCTTTATACCTTCCCACCAATAAAATTGCTTCAAGTCATGGTACATTTTTGTGGATCCAGGATGTATAGTGTATTTAGAGTTGTGGGCTTCTTCAAGAATAGCATGTCTCAACCCATCTACGTCTGCTACACATAGCCTGTCACCCATTCGAAGAACACCATCACTTTCAACAATCATATCCTTGATTTTACCAGCTAAGGCCTCATCTCTATATTTGCATAATCGTTCAGCCTCATATTGGGTGGCCTTAATGCGCTCAACTAATGAAGACTTGGCCTGAGCACAAGCCAACAATGCCTCTGAATTTCCGACACTAAATCTAATACCTGTATCTTCTAGTCTCTGAATATCTTTGGCCAAAAGTCTCTTTGTAAGAGCTATATGTGCCAAAATCCCTGTCGCACCTCCTTTTTCCGCCCCCGCGAGGGTGCAAGGGGAGTTTTCTCCAATTGAAGGACAGTCGAAACGGGATTTGTTTATTTGTTTTAGAGTCGCCACTTGGGAATTTTAAGGCGTCCCAAGTCACCAATTATAATCCCTGAATCGAGGAGAATATGACTCTGTTTATTATTCTGCGAACCAGAAATCCTGAGTAAGGAATTCTGTTAATTCGGAAGAAGGTGTTAGGCATTTCCGAATTCCGTGGTTCTAGCACGGTCGCTTAACTGTTTTTATTATTGGCTTAATTATCTTGATTTTTATTAAATACTTTTATTTACATGATTTTTCTACCGCTTTTACTTATTGTGGTTAAGAACCCTTCTTTGAATCGAATTACGCGTACGTATATTCGTGTTATAAATTTAAAAATGCGGAATTGTGTCACGCGTACGTGTACACAATAACTTCGGATAATATATTTATTGAGCAATCATTTTTCGAAATTGTGTCGAATCAAGAATATTTGTTTTTCTGAATAGTGAACCGTACATCTCGGTTTTTTTTTATGAAATTGATTTAACGCCTTTGGGAAAAATCCTTTTATTAAATATTCGTTCGAAATTGCGCGTACGCATAATGCGAATTTTTGCTTTTAAAAATATAATCAGGGTACGCGAACGTATCCCTAATCGCGCGACATATTTGTAATGATATTATGGAATTTCCACATTTAACATGTTTATCCAAGACTATTCAAGTTCAAAGAACAGAATAAAAACATGATTAATACTATTTTTAAACATATATGACATATATATATATATATATATATATATATATATATATATATATATATATATATATATATATATATATATATATATATATATATATATATATATGCCAAAGAATAAATTGCATATGAAACTGAAAATAAATGATTCATAAAGGAAGGAAATATTTTCCGAGAATTTTTATTATTTATTTAATGCAAATTCTACTTCTAATTATCATTGATATGAAGTGTGGCAATTTATGCTTATACATCTCTTTTCATTCTTATATGCTTGCTTTTAATCTAATAGGCCTAATTACTTGGTTAATTTATTTTAAGAAGGTAGATAGGCATTCGAGTTTATAAGAAAGGAATTATTATACAAGCCAATTCAATAAAATTACCTTATATGCAACTTAGTTATATGTTGTAAACCTTCATAATATTTTAAACATCGTAACAAGCTATACCATGTCACCTTTCACCAAAGTTTATACACACATCTATTATCTTATCGACATCATCATCTTAACCTTATGTAACAAAAAATATCACTACTATAGTTATCTTGGCCCTTCTACATCACTTCTTACTTAACCAACAACAAAATTTAAATAATGACCAACATTCATACCATATTCCCTACTTCGACAATTTAATATGATTAAACTAATGAGATAATGAGCTAATGTTATTACAAATCTTTATACGAACTTTCAAAGTAAGACAATTAGCTCATAGCTATCAAATTGAATTCACTACTAATTAACTAACATAAAATAAAAAACGGAGATTTAAATTGATGAATTTGGACAGATAAAAACAGAATTTCAATTCAATCTTCATTTATCCACCATATTGAATCTCTTTCCAACATAGAATTTAAAAGGATATATATACCTGAAAATGAAGGTAGAAGAAGTAAGTTTCAGCAGTTGCAGCAGTAACAAAAACAGCGAAATACCAGTATTCCCTCAAATTTGAGCAATAAGAGGATCCGAAGAAAACAGATACACAGTACAGCTATTTTTAAAACTGGACACTTCAAATATTAATTGAATCAATGGAACCAAGTAAGGTTGAACAAATTCAACAAAAGAAACAATATTTCAAATTTCAATTCCTTTTCAGTTTCAAAATCCCATTTTTTCTGATTTTTGTTTTTCTGTTGCTGTATATCTGTGTGTGTGTGTGAATGCTCTTTTGTTCCTTTTCTGTTTCTTTTTCCTCTTTTAAAATCTCTCAAACTCTCCTCTTCTGAAAACTGATCCTAAAATCTGAAACTCCCTCTCAATTTTCCTAAAATTTCTTCAAAAGGAACTCTTAAACTTTCTTCCAGTTTTTCTGAAAATTCCTCAAAGACTCTCCTAAATTCTGCATGCAAAACTCTCTCCCTTAACTGTCTGTCCAGCTCCTGTATTTATACAGGGCTGGTCTTAGGCAATTTAAGTGCTTCTTGGACCCCTTATCTTTTAAAAACAGAAAAATTCTATAAAAATCTGCTTTTACTACTTTAAATCCCATTAAGTGAACCTTTTTTCCTGATTTCCAGCCTTCCACTATCCCTTGTTCCCCATTAGTATCATTAACTAATAGTCACTAACATTACATTATAATACACTAGCATTAATACCCTGTTTTTTACTGTTTCATTCCCAGAAGTGCCCCTGAAATCCTAATGTTATTACTGAAAAAAAAATCAGAACCTACAGCAAAACAGATTCTAAAATCTGTACAAACTTAGTTATCTTTCTGATTTACAGCTAAAACCAATCCTATTAACCTCCTAACACAATTGTATCTAACCAATATTTGTAAACTTGAATCCAAACTTGACATTACAGCAATATTTCACTGAATTCAGAACTAACAACATATTACTGAAATTATCAAAACCATTTAGACTGGACCTAACACTGAACTAGAATCAAACACACACAGGATCATTGTCAATACTGACAAGGTCCTGAGACTTTAATGTTCAGACAATAACATATATACAACCTTTATTTTGACAGATTCATATAAACCAGGATGTTTTAACTAACGAGTATTAGTTAAAAAATGATTATCTACAATATCTGTCAACAAACAGTGCATAATAATAGAAACAGATAATTTCAATCAGTATTATGAGAATTCGTAATATAATTAATCGACGAACTTAATCGAGTCGATTACACACATTGTAACTAAACACAATCAACAGAAACCATTCACATTTAAAATCAGGTAGACGGGTAGGAGACAGTATGATAATAAAAGATGGGAAAATTACACAGACTAAAACAAACACAAAAATACATGTATAATACACAAAATAAATAGAAAAAATACCTTTGAATCTTCAATTTTATTCCGACTCGAACTCAACTTGGATTTCGGATTTTTTTGTTTGAAATCAAACTGACCTTAGTCGAAGTATTTTCCACTGAAAATACTTCGACTAAGGTCGATTAAACCTCAATCTTTTACTTGAAATCGGAAAAATTCCAAGATTGGAAATTTTTAAGGTTTCAGGTTCTTGGATCTTAAATCCGAACATTTCTAGGCAGATTTGCAGGGAACCAAACATGATACGAGGGTGTGGGTAGCCTAGGGGTTATTTGGTGTTAGTTTGAAACGGATCTGAGTCTGTTTTTTGTTTGGTCCGAATCTTCAAAAGAAGATTCGAGGAGTTCCGAACTGATTCGAACCAAACAAATGATAGATCCATATTCAGGGTGACTAGGGGGAGCTGTGGTGTCGATTTGGGACTGTTAGGTCTAGATCTGAACTTGGCTCGAATCTTCAAATGATGATTCGAGAATCTCTAGGGAGATTCGAACCAAGCTGGTAACATATTCGGATAGAGGATGTTCATGGGGTCCTAGGGTGTTAAGTTGGTGACCGGCGACGTTGATGCCGCCGGGTTTCAGGCGGTGGAATCCTAGGGCGGCTAGGGTTAAGAGTGGGGGTTTGGGACGATGATGAACAGGAGCGGAGAGGGGGGTGTTTAGTTAGGGGGCCGGGTAAAGGGTTACGGGTTTATATAGGGGAATGGTGGGTGGATATGGACCGTTGGATTAGGAAGGATGGATGGCTGAGATTAATTCATTAAATCAAACGACGTCGTTTGGTTTAAAGTTGGGGTCGGACTGAATCGGGTTAATGGATCGGGTAACGGGTTACGGGTAAGGGTAATGTATCTTGTCCGTTGATTGGATTTGATCGAACGGTTTCTTGATGAGAGGTGACCAAACGACGTCGTTTGGTCTTAGCTTGGGACTGGACCGGACAGGTTGTTTGGATTGGGCTGAGGAAGTGTAATTTGTTTTGGGCCTGGATTTAAATCCAGGTCCAATTTTCTTATTTCCTTTTCAATTATTTTCTAATTTTATTAGAAAAAAAAAAAAAAATCCTAATAAAATTATAAACAATTTTTTAACCTTACACAAAAATATTAATTACTTCATAACAATTATTTAACACATAGTCAAAACATCAATCACACAATGAAACATTTAAAATAAAACCAATGCATATTTTTGTGATTTTATTTTAAATTATCTCTTAAATGCATAATTAAATCCTATATTCATGCAAATATGTATTTTATTTTATTTTTGTTTAATTATGACAAAGCAAACATTTTACGGACATAAACAAATTTTTAACATCACGCAAATTCAGAAATTACACAGTAAAAGAAATTTATTTTGATTTATTTTGGAGTAGTTTTTCGTAAGGCAAAAATCACGTGCTCACAGCTGCCCCTCTTTGTGCGGAAACTCGAAGAGTTTTCGTACAAAGATAAAGTGAGCGGACAAGAGCGATTTCTGCCCGTTCGAATACTCCGTGGGAAGCATTTTTGGAAATATTTGACCGAACCTCTGCTTCAAAGGTTTCCTACATATCCTTGGCTATAAAGGAATCAGGTCAATGTAGTTCGGGAATTTTGGGTAGCTGGGACTACCGCGGGACTGTGATGTTACTGCTACTTCGTGCTGCTTTTACTGCTTGCTGACCTCCTTATTACACCTTACTTTAAAGGAAATACAAAAATTTAAACTAGATTATGGTACAGGAATTGTAAAAAATCTTATCTAGATCATGCCCTTGCGTTTCTTGTTGTCTTGATATCTTGGTGACTCTTGGGCATTTGGCTTATTCCGTATTCTTTTTCATTATGTCCCGTATTTTCTTTTGGGACTCTTGTTGTTTCTTGCTGGGGATTCTGTTGGACTCCTCTGCTTTATTGATTCTAAGTGTGCTCCTTTTTCATATGAGCGGGCTTTTGATTTCAACATTTCGATTTCATTCCCTCGTTCTTCAGGTGGGTGCCTTGACTGCTTCTTTCTTTCTTCATCCTTATTCTCCAGGTGGACGCCTGACTTCTTCAATTTCTTTGTCCTCATTCTCCAGCTGGACGCCTGATTTCTTCTCTTCTCATCATCATTTTCCAGGTGGACGCCTGACTTCTTTAATTCTCTGTCCTCATTCTCCAGGTGGACGCCTGACTTCTTCAATTTCTTCATCCTTATTCTCCAGGTGGATGCCTGACTTCTTCAATTCTTTATCCTCATTCTCCAGGTAGACGCCTGACTTTTTCTTTTTCTCATCCTCATTCTCTAGGTGGACGCCTGACTTCTTCTTTTCTTTCATCCTCATTCTCCAGGTGGACGCCTGACTTCTTCTTTTTCTCATCCTCATTCTCCAGGTGGACGCCTGACTTCTTCTTTTTCTCATCCTCATTCTCCAGGTGGACGCCTAACTTCTTCTTTTCTTTCATCCTCATTCTCCAGGTGGACGCCTGACTTCTTCTTTTTCTCATCCTCATTCTCCAGGTGGACGCCTGACTTCTTCTTTTCTTTGTCCTCATTCTCCAGGTGGACGCTTGATTTCTTCTCTTCTCATCCTCATTTTCCAGGTGGACGCCTGACTTCTTTAATTCTCTGTCCTCATTCTCCAGGTGGACGCCTGACTTCTTCAATTCTCATCCTCATTCTCCAGGTGGACGCCTGACTTCTTCAATTCTCATCCTCATTCTCCAGGTGGACGCCTGACTTCTTCTTTTCTTTGTCCTCATTCTCCAGGTGGACGCCTGATTTCTTCTCTTCTCATCCTCATTTTCCAGGTGGACGCCTGACTTCTTTAATTCTCTGTCCTCATTCTCCAGGTGGACGCCTGACTTCTTCAATTTCTTCATCCTTATTCTCCAGGTGGACGCCTGACTTCTTCAATTTCTTCATCCTTATTCTCCAGGTGGATGCCTGACTTCTTCAATTTATCCTCATTCTCCAGGTGGACGCCTGACTTCTTCTTTTCTTTCATCCTTATTCTCCAGGTGGACGCCTGACTTCTTCTTTTCCTTCATCCTCATTCTCCAGGTGGACGCCTGACTTCTTCTTTTTCTCATCCTCATTCTCCAGGTGGACGCCTGACTTCTTTAATTCTCTGTCCTCATTCTCCAGGTGGACGCCTGACTTCTTTAATTTCTTATCCTCGTTCTCCAGGTGGACGCCTGACTTCTTTAATTTTTCATCCTCATTCTCCAGGTGGACGCCTGACTTCTTTAATTCTTTACCAGGTATTTCCTGACATAAATATTGTATTTGCCCCTGTTTTAAATCAAAGAAAACTTCGTTAGTTTAAAGCATGGTGGTTGACTGGGGTATTCTTGCCGATGGTGATGCTTCTCTTCGTCTCTCTTTATTGCCTTGGAATGGTTGAAAAGACTGTTTTGTCCTTGTGATTGATCCTTGACTATAGGATTCCCCTCTGTACGTTTTCCTTCAAACCCTTTTAACTGTAATCATATGTCCCTTCTGACTTTGCTGATCCACTTTTGATTTCTCCTTTCTTGCACCCATATCTTTTATCTCCCACCTTTCGTGGCCGTATTTTATAATCTCGAATCTTGGTAGTATACCTTGACATTCCTTCTTATTTGTTTGGAATAAAACTTATCTCAAGGCTTTTAGAAAAGTAAGATTATTAGTGACGAAACACGCTGATTTCGACAATTATAGAATGAAAAGAAAAATCCAAGTTTGGATGACTGTTGGAGAAAGCATAAAAACTTATCTGATTGGAGTTACTGGCACCAATGATCAGGGTATGCATTTCGGATTAATCAACCCAGTCTTTTAATCAATCTCCTTTCAATTGTCTCATTTTTGTTTTCGCCAAAATTTCCATAATCCAACTTCATTTTTCATTTCACAGACCTGTTGGACTTGCAATATTTCAAAGAGTTTTCACCGATAAACCTTCCTCATTTGTTCATTTCTCACTTCCTTTTCGCCTTATGGTGCCTACGAAGGTTTTCACCAATAAGACTCTCTCATTTTTACTTTTCTCTCAACTTCCGTCGCCTTATGGTGCCCGTGTGGGTTTTCACCTATAAGACTCTCTCATTTTTACTTTCTTTTCTTGTTTGTACCAGAGTGTTATGAACCATCTTCATTTGCTTGTCTCAGCATTTTTCTAAGATTGATCGAAAGGTCTTTTTGGTATGGGGTTAGAAATGGAAAAGGTATTAAAAGCTAAATAGCTTTGGTATGGGTTTAAAATTACAACTCTTGGAATCTTTTCTTATTTCCAATACAATTCCTGCCCCAGTTTCTTGATTGGGGTCTCTTAATGTTTCTTTTCGTGCACATTGTGTATGTTGTGCACCCTATGACCGAGCCGTGAGGCGCCTACGTATCCTTCTTTGAGGAATCAGGTCAAACGTAGTTCACTTCATAATAATGATGATTTTTTTTTATGTAATACTTGATTTTTTATTGACTCCAAGAGAGGGTAGGAAAGAAACAAGTTGGCTCAAAGGGGAAGCAAATGGTGTAGTGTTTGGATAGCAGAATAAATTGCCTTTGTCATTCCAATCTTTGAAATAATGCTAAATATAAACACTCAAAAGTTATGCATAATATCTCTTTACTGCATCAGAATTGATCGCCATATCTATGCATTTGCCTTCAATGTCTGTTAAGCATAGTGCACCATTTGATAATACTCTGGTCACAATGAATGGTCCTTGCCAATTCGGGGCAAATTTGCCTCTTGCTTCAACCTGATGTGGAAGAATACGCTTCAGCACATGCTGACCCACTTCAAACTTTCGGGGACGCACCTTTTTGTTGTATGCTCTTTCTATTCTTCTTTGATATAATTGACCATGGCATACTGCGGTCAATCGTTTTTCGTCAATCAAGTTCAACTGTTCCAGACGGGTTTTGACCCATTCATCATCATCAATCTTTGCTTCGGCGATGATCCGAAGGGAAGGAATCTCAATTTCTGCAGGAATTACTGCTTCGGTGCCATATACCAACAAATAAGGAGTGGCTCCTACTGAAGTGCGAACAGTAGTGCGGTATCCCAATAATGCAAATGGTAATTTTTCATGCCATTGTTTTGAACCTTCTACCATTTTCCGAAGTATCTTCTTTATGTTTTTGTTGGCTGCTTCTACTGCTCCATTCGCCTTGGGCCGATATGGGGTAGAGTTACGATGTGTAATCTTAAACTGTTGACATACTTCTTTCATTAAGTTGCTGTTAAGATTAGCACCGTTATCTGTGATGATCACCTTCGGGATTCCGAATCGACATATGATATTTGAGTGGACAAAATCGACCACAGCTTTCTTGGTCACTGATTTGAATGTCTTGGCCTCAACCCATTTGGTAAAATAATCAATAGCTACCAGAATGAACCTGTGCCCATTGGATGCTGCCGGCTCAATTGGTCCAATCACATCCATGCCCCAGGCAACGAAGGGCCATGGTGCCGACATTGTGTGCAACTCGGATGGTGGAGAATGAATCAAATCTCCGTGTATTTGGCATTGATGACACTTGCGCACAAAACTGATACAATCTCGCTCCATGGTAAGCCAATAGTAACCGGCTCGAATGATTTTCTTTGCCAACACATATCCACTCATGTGGGGTCCGCAAACTCCTGAATGTACTTCAGACATGACAGTTGTAGCTTGCCTGGCATCTATGCATCTTAATAATCCAAGATCTGGTGTTCTTTTATACAAAATTCCTTCGCTTAAGAAGAATCCATTTGCCAATCGCCTAATGGTCCTCTTTTGATCTCCTGTGGCTTGTGCGGGATATATACCCATCCTGATATACTCTTTGATGTCGTGGAACCATGGTTCTCCATCAAATTCTTCTTCCACCATATTGCAATAAGCGTGCTGATTGTGGACTTGAATATATATTGGATCTACATAAGCTTTATCCGGATGGTGCAACATTGATGCCAGGGTAGCCAATGCATCGGCCACCTCATTATGGATTCTTGGAATATGTTGGAATTCCACTGATTGAAACCGCTGACAAAGATCATGTAGACATTGCCGGTACGGGATGAGCTTTAAGTCTCGGGTCTCCCATTCTCCTTGAATTTGATGTACCAAAAGATCTGAATCTCCCATGACTAAGATTTCTCGGATACCCATGTCTGCAGCTAGCCTTAACCCCAAAATGCAAGCTTCATATTCAGCCATATTATTGGTGCAATAAAATCGCAATTGAGCCGTAACAGGATAGTGACGCCCTGTTTCAGAAATGATTACAGCTCCTATTCCGACTCCTTTCATGTTGGCGGCTCCATCAAAGAAAAGTTTCCAGCCAGGTTTTTCGATTTGTTCCACCTCGTCGATATGCATTGTTTCTTCATCAGGAAAATAAGTCTTCAACGGCTCATATTCCTCATCGACCGGGTTTTCGGCTAAATGATCGGCCAGTGCTTGAGCCTTCATTGCAGTTCTAGTCACATAGATGATGTCGAATTCCGTGAGCAATATCTGCCACTTTGCAAGTCTTCCCGTTGGCATAGGCTTTTGAAAAATGTATTTCAAGGGATCCAAACGAGAAATGAGGTAAGTAGTGTAGGATGACAAATAGTGTTTCAATTTTTGAGCTACCCATGTTAGGGCGCAACATGTCTTTTCCAGATGAGTATACTTAACCTCATAAGCTGTGAACTTCTTGCTAAGGTAGTAGATGGCCTGTTCTTTTCTGCCAGTGAGGTCATGCTGCCCCAATACACAACCAAATGAATTTTCCAAAACCGTCAAGTAAAGAATCAAAGGTCTTCCTGGCTCTGGCGGGACCAACACGGGTGGGTTTGATAAGTACCCTTTTATTTTATCGAACGCTTCCTGACACTCATCGGTCCATTTGACTGCAGCATCCTTTTTTAACAATTTGAAAATTGGCTCGCAGGTTGTTGTGAGCTGAGCAATAAACCTGCTGATATAATTTAACCTTCCCAACAAACTCATTACTTCAGTTTTGTTTCTTGGGGGTGGCAGTTCTTGGATGGCTTTGATCTTTGACGGATCTAGCTCAATGCCTCGTCGACTGACTATGAATCCCAGCAACTTTCCGGATGGAACTCCAAATGCGCACTTGGCAGGGTTAAGCTTGAGGTTGTACCTGCGAAGTCTTAAGAAGAACTTCCTCAAATCCTCAACGTGGTCGGCCTGATGCTTTGATTTTATGATCACATCGTCCACGTATACCTCAATCTCCTTGTGTATCATATCATGAAACACTGTGGTCATTGCTCTCATATAGGTTGCTCCGGCGTTTTTTAAACCGAATGGCATTACCCGGTAGCAATAAGTTCCCCATGGTGTGATGAATGCCGTCTTTTCTGCATCTTCTTCATCCATTAGAATTTGATGATATCCGGCATAACAATCCACGAAAGACCCTATATCATGCTTGGCACAATTGTCGATCAAAATATGGATATTGGGTAATGGGAAATTATCCTTTGGACTTGCTTTGTTGAGATTGCGATAGTCGACGCATACTCTAATTTTGCCATCTTTCTTTGGTACAGGAACGATATTAGCCAACCAAACAGGATATCGAGTGACTCGAATGACCTTTGCTTCCAATTGTTTGGTGATTTCTTCCTTAATTCTCATACTCATCTCAGGCTTGAATTTTCTCAGCCTCTGCTTGACAGGAGGCACTGTTGGATCGGTGGGCAATTTGTGGACCACTAAATCAGTGCTCAAGCCCGGCATGTCGTCATACGACCATGCAAAAACATCTTTGAATTCTATGAGTGCTTTAATTAACTCCTCTCGGATCTTTGGCTCCAGATGGACACTTATTTTAGTTTCTCGGATATTACTCGTGTCCCCTATATTGATGTCCTCGGTATCACTCAAGTTAGGTTTGATTTTTTCCTCAAAGTGAATTAACTCTTTACTAATCTCTTCAAAAACCTCATCTTTCATCATATTCTGATTCATAATCACAATATATTTCTTGAATTATTATTTCGGAACCAGATTGATTTTTAAGACTGGGCTGAGGATTCCTCATGCATGCCATATCACTAGAGCCAGCGTAAAAGGAACTGTATAGGAAAGAAGAAAAAGAAAAGAAAACTATCAGGAACGATAATAAAAAGGAAACTGCTTTTTATTGGATGATGAAAGATAACAAGGTTTGCACACTTCAAACAAACTGTAAGATAAACTTTGGGATTACAACCTTGAAATAACCCAAACAAACTGAAAGAAAATCAAAATAAACTACCAAGACTCCTTTCGAATTGGGAGAGGAGTGGCTTTCCAATTATTGAGCTTTGTTTCTGGTCCAACGAATTGAACTTCTGCGTTGCTACACCCTTCTCCGCCTTCCAACATATTCACATCACTAAACAATTTCTCGAACCTTTCAATTAATTCTTCCTCAGGATTGACCTGGGATTTAGGAATTGTTGTTATCGGGCGATTTTTAGCACCGGTCTTGACAAAAGACTTCGACAGCTGTGGTACTGGTTTTGGAAGAAACCATGCTTGGTGTTTCAACTTCCTGGCCCTTATCACGTCATTGGCGGTAGGTGTGAACCCTAATCCGAATGTTCCCCAGTTCTCGGGGAGAGATACTGGTTGTACAATTCCTTGCAGAGATAAGCCCAGACCTTTGCCGGGTATAAAGCCATTCTTCAGCATTTCATGAGCTACCATGACTGATGCAGAGGATATCTTTGGATTCGAAAGGTGTTTCCCCTCTGGAATTTTCTCTACCGACACCGTGTCAGACACTTGGTATACCCATGGTCCTTGGTCAATTTCTGTTCTCTCGACCGGTACAATGGTGCTGTTGTGAGCATTTAAACTTTCTTCTCCATACACGACTACTTCTTGATGATCCCATTCAAACTTGACAGCCTGATGTAGTGTTGACGGGACTGCTTTAGCAGCATGGATCCATGGTCGACCCAACAACAAGTTGTAAGAAACAGTCATGTCCAACACTTGAAATTCCATGGTGAATTCAACTGGCCCTATAGTTAGTTCCAATACTATATCGCCAAATGAATCTCTGCTTCCACCGTCAAATCCTCGTACGCAGATACTATTCTTTTGGATCCTCTCCTCTTTAATTTTTAATTTGTTTAAAGTGGAGAGAGGGCATATGTTTGCACTGGACCCATTGTCAACCAATACCCGGGTTACTACGGAGTTTTCACATTTCACGGTGAGGTAAAGAGCTCTATTATGCTCGGTACCTTCCGCAGGCAATTCATCATCGGCAAATGTAATTCTGTTTGTCTCAAAGATTCTGTTGGCTATTTTTCCCAAATGATTTACAGAGATCTTTTCAGGAACATGAGCTTCATTCAGGATTTTCATCAACGCCAGACGGTGTTCCTCTGAATGGATCAGTAAGGACAATAATGAAATTTGAGCGGGGGTCTTCTTTAATTGATCCACCACAGAATAATCATGGAGTTTCATTTTTCTTAAAAACTCCTCCGCCTCTTCTTCCGTCACAGCTCTCTTTGTTGGCATTGGATTGTTTTTAGTTTTTCTCAGCTCTTCGGGAGTAAAACATCTTCCCGAACGAGTCAAGCCTTGCACCTCACACACTTCTTCCTTGATTTCTTTGCCCTTGTACATTACGGTCATCCGTTCATAGTTCCATGGGATGGTTTTGTTGTTGATGATCGGCAGCTGGATTACAGGTGCAATAATAACCCGATCTGTACGTGCTCCTTCCACGAATACAACGGGTTTGTTAGCAACCCCTGGTACTATCACTTTTGGCCTTTCTTGTTTTGCGGCAACTTTGCTCGATGATCCCTCATCGACTATCATAGACGGTTCATCACCATTTTTGTTCTGCTTAGACACCGGCTTCTCCTCCATTAACTGCTTATCTGGCTTGGTTTCATGAGACTTGATCATCATGACAGTTTGTGACGGCTTCTTTGTCTCCCCATTAGCTTGTATGATTTCTATCATGTTAGCCTCTTGATGGGCTGGCATTGGATTTCTATTGATATTTGGAGCTTCGGGGTTTTGAACCTCGATTTTATTAGTATCAATCAGCTCTTGTATTGCATTTTTCAAATGCCAACATTTCTCCGTATCATGGCCTGGTGCACCGGAGCAATATTCACAGCTAATGGTGTAATCCAGATTCTTTGGAGGAGGATTGGGTAGTTTGGATTGTATTGGTCTCAGCATGTCTAGCTGTCTCAGCCTGTGGAACAGACTAGTGTAAGACTCTCCCAATGGAGTGTAAGTTTTCTTTTTCTGTTCCCTTTCTCCCCTGAATGCTGGCCTAGGCCTGAAACCTGGTCCGGGATAGGCTCGTGGGTAAGTATTTGGTGTGACAGGAGCACGCCAATTGGTGTGAACAGGTGGCTGATTGTATGCTTGAGCATGGTTAATGGAAAAATGAGGCTCTGAAGGGTGATAGTAGTGTTGGGATGAATCATGGTGGTAAGCTGATTGGCGAGGTCGTTGTTGATTATAGTAAAGCGGTGAACCTCTGGGTCCCGGCCAAATTCCTGAATCAACTACGGTTGCCTCCTCCCTCTTCTTTCTTCCGATTCCTCCTACCCCGCCTTGAATAGCTTGAGTAGTTGCCTTAATTGCTGAATAGCTCATGATTTTATTTGTCTTGAGGCCTTCTTCCACCATACCTCCCATCTTCACTACCTCGTTGAATGATTTTCCAACCGCTGAAACCAAGTGGGCATAGTAAGTTGGTTCCAAGGCTTGGAGGAAGTAGTCTACCATTTCGCTCTCCTTCATAGGAGGATCCACTCTTGCTGCCTGTTCTCTCCACCGAAAACCATACTCTCTGAAACTTTCATTGTGTTTCTTCTCAAATTTGGTCAAAGATAATCGATCTGGGATGATTTCCAGATTGTATTGGAAATGGTATGCGAATGCCTGTGCCAGGTCATCCCAGGTGTACCATCTTCCATGGTCCTGGCGTGTATACCACTCCAAAGCTGATCCACTTAGACTTTGACTGAAGTAAGCCATCAATAATTCATCCTTTCCCCCAGCTCCTCGCATCTTGCTACAGAAACCCCTTAAGTGGGCTACTGGGTCGCCGTGCCCGCTGTATAGGTCAAATTTGGGCATCTTGAAGCCAACTGGCAATTGTACATTAGGGAATAAGCATAAATCTTTGTATGCTACACTGACTTGCCCACCTAATCCCCGCATGTCTCGGAACGACTGTTCTAGACTTTTGACCTTCCTGAACATCTCTTCTTGTTCAGCATTTTTGGCTGGCTTGTCAATTTCGGTTGGGAGATCAAACCGAGGAGCAGTTGAATTGATTTCGGAGGCTTTGAAGGTGGGCTCCGGGGGGTAATATTGGTTGTCTTGGGCCTGAAATGTAGGCTCACTAGGAGATTTGTGAAATGTAGCAGGGGGAGGTGCTACGAAAACAGGAGTCATAGGTGGAGGAAGGTACGGAACTGGTTTTGGAGGTGGAGACTGTGGTGTCTGAGAGGTGGTGCCTCGGTAGTGCTGATAAATGGGGAAACTTGGGGATAATTCAGTGGTGATATTATCCTGAGTTTGGATCATTGATGGAGCAGGGTTATTTGGGTAAGATGGGGGTAACTGTCCTGTAGACCAAGCTTGGTACATTTCAGCCATTTGCTGCTTGAGCTTAAGCATCTCTTCTTTCATTTTCCCGACATCCATCTCTTCTATCTCCATACCTGTGTCAACATCTGGGATAGACATACTTTCGGGTATTGGTCCTTTGGATCTTGTGTGATAGTGATAATATGCCAGTATACTCTTTAGAGAAACTAACTGGTTGAATTCTGAATTCTGAAAATGAACAAACTTGTTAGTTTTGAGAGTTTAACACATATATAATCACACGTTGAGATGCAATGCTCCTAGACAAATAATCTCCTTTCTATTATGCATTCGCTCGGTTGCTTGTGTCGTCCCAGCTTTCTTGAAATTAAGAAATTGTCATTCGCTTTTATTTACTATATATATCTTTATCGTGGTGGTCGAATCTTAGAGATTGCCTATGTATTATGTCAAACATGAATCAGACCTTGCGTAGTTCGGACCAAAGTCAATCATGTTTATTTATTACACAAAGATGGAATTACATTCGAAAACTTTAAGAAAATAGCTTGAAACACACACACTTAAATCAGAATAAAAGATACAATTCATAACATCTCACAAAATGCCCCACTTTCCACTTTTGTTCTCTAATATTGGATTATCTGCTCAATGTGGGGCTTGACCTGGATGGCCTCCCAGCGTACGATACATCCTTTCCAACTCCATTGCTAGATGACGAGCAAAAGTGGGCGCATGCTCTGTAAACGCTTCATAATCCATTCCTTGGCAGTTTACATAACTTTGAGATGTGAAGACTGCCAGGTCGTGGATTTGTGCCCTGAAACCTTGGAGACGTTGGTCTTGGTCTTGTAATTGCTGCTGACGAGTGGTGGCTATATCTCTGACACGGTTTTCACGATCTAAAGCTGATTCTAATAGAGCTCGGAGTCTGGCCTGCTCTAATTTTGCTTGCGATCTTTCCCTGTCGAGGTCTGCTTGTTGATATTCTCTGCTGCATCTTCTTGCCTCTTCTAGTTGTGCACGAAGCTGGTCTTCTGATCGCATCCAATAGTCTTTTTCTATCTTGAATTGAGCCTTGTCTTTTTCGGATTGCCTATCTTGGCGTTCCTTGTTAGATCTGGCTTCTTCGTTTAATTGTTGGATCCTTTCTTTTGCTTTGCTCAATGCCCTTTCGTTTTCCGCAAGCATGGAATCATAATCTTGCATTTTTTTGAAGAGGTTGGCGATGGTTTTTTGATCCTTCCAGCTCCTCTTTGGCGTTTCAGAGACTCTTTTCATTTTTTGGAACCGAGCATGAAGATTTTCATTCTCACAAGCTAGACTCTTTTTCTCGCCTTTGGCTTCTTGTTCTTGCAAATCTTTCTCCAAACTGAGGCTTCTTAGATTTTCTTTTAGGGCATGGATAGTGGCTTTGTACCCTTTTTCTTTTTCTCCCCAAATCAACCGCTCTTGGATTTTATCATTGAAGTTTTGAACATGGGGTCTTTTTGTTGGCCTTTTTAGCTCGGGTTCTGGTATATCATCCACGCGAGACCGCTTTTCGAACCACCTTGCATATCCAGGATTTATCTCACCCTTGGTAGTGTCTAGGACTTGAGTATCACTTTTCAAGTATCGACACCCATTCCACATTTGCTGAAGTAAAGCTTCGGGAATAGTGGCTTCTGGGTGTAATTCGATTACTTGCGTACTCAAATCTTCCTCATCAGGAACTATTTGATATCTCCCTAGTTGCCTTAAAACTCTTAGTGGTGCATACGGCTGAATGCTTCTCAATCCCAATAGTAGTAAATAACTATTTGAGGTTGACATGTGTATTACTTCTCTCATCGGGAGCCATCCCAGAGTCCATTCAATTTGATTTGCAGTTAAAGCCTTTAGATGAGATACCCATGCTTCTATCCCTTCTGGAGCTTGATAATCTTTTGTTCTTTCCTCATAGCTCTCGATGCAATTAGCTTTGTTCGACCCATACTGTATGATCTTGGGCTGTTGTTGGAGATGTTCAATCACCCACATTTGCAACAAAATTTTGCATCCTTCGAAAACTTTCGCTCCTGATTTGCATAAAGTCAAAGCCCGATAAATATCTGATAGAATGATGGGGACAAGGGTGTGATTTTCTTTAGTGGTGAGGATTTGCACAACTTTTGCGGTGCGAATATCAATTGTTCGCTCTTTATTTGGGAAGACCATGACTCCTAGAAAAGCCACCATGAAAGCAAATCGACGGTGCATCTGCCAAGTGTCTTTGTTTTGCTTATTAGTAAGGCCTTTCTCATGAATTTCGAACCCATCTGATTTTCCAAACCTGGAATACAAAAAATTGAAGGAACAACATCCATTGATGACATTGCTTTTCCTGATTTGACTGCTGATGTTCAGAAGACCGAAGAATCGATGTATTGAAGGAGCCTTTGTGAATATCAAGCTTTGATTTCTTAAACTTCCGTCAAAACCAACATAGCCAGCTATCTCCTCTAATGTAGGAGTAAGCTCGAAGTCAGAGAAACGAAAAACATTGTGAACAGGATCCCAGAACGTTACTAATGCCGTAATCAGATCATCCCGAGGCTCAACTTTCATAATGTCCGTAAGATTTCCCAAATGCTTGACGACCCATTTTTGACCGTCTTCGCCTAAATCATACCACCACATTTGAAGCTGACATAGAAATTCCTCCGTACTTGTGGATGAGGGGCTTTGTGTAGTGCTCATTTTGTATCTGAAATTTAATTTTAATAAAGTCAAAATTTATACTAAAAATCATTTTCGAAATTTTTTCTTTTATTTAAAAAAAATTTAAAACTATATTTTTTCGAAATTTTTAAAGCAACCCATTTTATTCCTTGCTTCTCACCATGATTTTTTTTAAGCTGGTCAACAAGCATGTTCGAGGCAAATGAATGCACAAGTAACAAGTAGGATGCATCATGATGGTCTTTTTATTTTGGGTTCACCTGTCCTAGACAGACCCAACCCCTGTGTTGAGTCTCCAAGGCCAAATGCATATGATGCAAATATTCGTTCCTACTAGGGATCCGGTACATGGCTGAGTTATTCTAAGTGTAAAACCTTAGGTTGATTGTTCTAAACCTGGCTTACCCAAACGGACAGTTTGAGCCGAAGCGGGGGTAATGTACCGGGAGCACGAAAGTCTGCCCGGCCTAGTTACTTGTCCCAACTCCGTCTTATTTGGTATGACTTTAACAGAAAGGTGGGTCACGCGCACGTGTACACCATAAATTCAGAAGACTCAGAAAGAAGGGGGTTTCGTAGCAGTTGTATATATTCACAATTCAAATAATATTAAAGCGGTAAAAAAAACATTTAGCATATTAGCATATAAACAGTTGAAAATTATATAGTAAGTAAAGCCAATAAAAACAGATATTTTAAGCTCGAATTCTTTAAACCCTGAACCAATGGTTCTGGGTTCGTTCCCCAGCAGAGTCGCCAGAGCTGTCGCACCTCCTTTTCGCCGCGCCCGCAGGCGCGTGGGGAGTTTTCTCCAATTGAAGGACAGTCGAAACGGGATTTGTTTATTTGTTTTAGAGTCGCCACCTGGGAATTTTAAGGCGTCCCAAGTCACCAATTATAATCCCTGAATCGAGGAGAATATGACTCTGTTTATTATTCTGCGAACCAGAAATCCTGAGTAAGGAATTCTGTTAATTCGGAAGAAGGTGTTAGGCATTTCCGAATTCCGTGGTTCTAGCACGGTCGCTTAACTGTTTTTATTATTGGCTTAATTATCTTGATTTTTATTAAATACTTTTATTTACATGATTTTTCTACCGCTTTTACTTATTGTGGTTAAGAACCCTTCTTTGAATCGAATTACGCGTACGTATATTCGTGTTATAAATTTAAAAATGCGGAATTGTGTCACGCGTACGTGTACACAATAACTTCGGATAATATATTTATTGAGCAATCATTTTTCAAAATTGTGTCGAATCAAGAATATTTGTTTTTCTGAATAGTGAACCGTACATCTCGGTTTTTTTTTATGAAATTGATTTAACGCCTTTGGGAAAAATCCTTTTATTAAATATTCGTTCGAAATTGCGCGTACGCATAATCCGAATTTTTGCTTTTAAAAATATAATCAGGGTACACGAACGTATCCCTAATCGCGCGACATATTTGTAATGATATTATGGAATTTCCACATATAACATGTTTATCCAAGACTATTCAAGTTCAAAGAACAGAATAAAAACATGATTAATACTATTTTTAAACATATATGACATATATATATATATATATATATATATATATATATATATGCCAAAGAATAAATTGCATATGAAACTGAAAATAAATGATTCATAAAGGAAGGAAATATTTTCCGAGAATTTTCATTATTTATTTAATGCAAATTCTACTTCTAATTATCATTGATATGAAGTGTGGCAATTTATGCTTATACATCTTTTTTCATTCTTATATGCTTGCTTTTAATCTAATAGGCCTAATTACTTGGTTAATTTATTTTAAGAAGGTAGATAGGCATTCGAGTTTATAAGAAAGGAATTATTATACAAGCCAATTCAATAAAATTACCTTATATGCAACTTAGTTATATGTTGTAAACCTTCATAATATTTTAAACATCGTAACAAGCTATACCATGTCACCTTTCACCAAAGTTTATACACACATCTATTATCTTATCGACATCATCATCTTAACCTTATGTAACAAAAAATATCACTACTATAGTTATCTTGGCCCTTCTACATCACTTCTTACTTAACCAACAACAAAATTTAAATAATGACCAACATTCATACCATATTCCCTACTTCGACAATTTAATATGATTAAACTAATGAGATAATGAGCTAATGTTATTACAAATCTTTATACGAACTTTCAAAGTAAGACAATTAGCTCATAGCTATCAAATTGAATTCACTACTAATTAACTAACATAAAATAAAAAACGAGATTTAAATTGATGAATTTGGACAGATAAAAACAGAATTTCAATTCAATCTTCATTTATCCACCATATTGAATCTCTTTCCAACATAGAATTTAAAAGGATATATATACCTGAAAATGAAGGTAGAAGAAGTAAGTTTCAGCAGTTGCAGCAGTAACAAAAACAGCGAAATACCAGTATTCCCTCAAATTTGAGCAATAAGAGGATCCGAAGAAAACAGATACACAGTACAGCTATTTTTAAAACTGGACACTTCAAATATTAATTGAATCAATGGAACCAAGTAAGGTTGAACAAATTCAACAAAAGAAACAATATTTCAAATTTCAATTCCTTTTCAGTTTCAAAATCCCATTTTTTCTGATTTTTGTTTTTCTGTTGCTGTATATCTGTGTGTGTGTGTGTGAATGCTCTTTTGTTCCTTTTCTGTTTCTTTTTCCTCTTTTAAAATCTCTCAAACTCTCCTCTTCTGAAAACTGATCCTAAAATCTGAAACTCCCTCTCAATTTTCCTAAAATTTCTTCAAAAGGAACTCTTAAACTTTCTTCCAGTTTTTCTGAAAATTCCTCAAAGACTCTCCTAAATTCTGCATGCAAAACTCTCTCCCTTAACTGTCTGTCCAGCTCCTGTATTTATACAGGGCTGGTCTTAGGCAATTTAAGTGCTTCTTGGACCCCTTATCTTTTAAAAACAGAAAAATTCTATAAAAATCTGCTTTTACTACTTTAAATCCCATTAAGTGAACCTTTTTTCCTGATTTCCAGCCTTCCACTACCCCTTGTTCCCCATTAGTATCAACTAATAGTCACTAACATTACATTATAATACACTAGCATTAATACCCTGTTTTTTACTGTTTCATTCCCAGAAGTGCCCCTGAAATCCTAATGTTATTACTGAAAAAAAAATCAGAACCTACAGCAAAACAGATTCTAAAATCTGTACAAACTTAGTTATCTTTCTGATTTACAGCTAAAACCAATCCTATTAACCTCCTAACACAATTGTATCTAACCAACATTTGTAAACTTGAATCCAAACTTGACATTACAGCAATATTTCACTGAATTCAGAACTAACAACATATTACTGAAATTATCAAAACCATTTAGACTGGACCTAACACTGAACTAGAATCAAACACACACAGGATCATTGTCAATACTGACAAGGTCCTGAGACTTTAATGTTCAGACAATAACATATATACAACCTTTATTTTGACAGATTCATATAAACCAGGATGTTTTAACTAACGAGTATTAGTTAAAAAATGATTATCTACAATATCTGTCAACAAACAGTGCATAATAATAGAAACAGATAATTTCAATCAGTATTATGAGAATTCGTAATATAATTAATCGACGAACTTAATCGAGTCGATTACACACATTGTAACTAAACACAATCAACAGAAACCATTCACATTTAAAATCAGGTAGACGGGTAGGAGACAAGTATGATAATAAAAGATGGGAAAATTACACAGACTAAAACAAACACAAAAATACATGTATAATACACAAAATAAATAGAAAAAATACCTTTGAATCTTCAATTTTATTCCGACTCGAACTCAACTTGGATTTCGGATTTTTTTGTTTGAAATCAAACTGACCTTAGTCGAAGTATTTTCCACTGAAAATACTTCGACTAAGGTCGATTAAACCTCAATCTTTTACTTGAAATCGGAAAAATTCCAAGATTGGAAATTTTTAAGGTTTCAGGTTCTTGGATCTTAAATCCGAACATTTCTAGGCAGATTTGCAGGGAACCAAACATGATACGAGGGTGTGGGTAGCCTAGGGGTTATTTGGTGTTAGTTTGAAACGGATCTGAGTCTGTTTTTTGTTTGGTCCGAATCTTCAAAAGAAGATTCGACGAGTTCCGAACTGATTCGAACCAAACAAATGATAGATCCATATTCAGGGTGACTAGGGGGAGCTGTGGTGTCGATTTGGGACTGTTAGGTCTAGATCTGAACTTGGCTCGAATCTTCAAATGAAGATTCGAGAATCTCTAGGGAGATTCGAACCAAGCTGGTAACATATTCGGATAGAGGATGTTCATGGGGTCCTAGGGTGTTAAGTTGGTGACCGGCGGCGTTGATGCCGCCGGGTTTCAGGCGGTGGAATCCTAGGGCGGCTAGGGTTAAGAGTGGGGGTTTGGGACGATGATGAACAGGAGCGGAGAGGGGGGGGTGTTTAGTTAGGGGGCCGGGTAAAGGGTTACGGGTTTATATAGGGGAATGGTGGGTGGATATGGACCGTTGGATTAGGAAGGATGGATGGCTGAGATTAATTCATTAAATCAAACGACGTCGTTTGGTTTAAAGTTGGGGTCGGACTGAATCGGGTTAATGGATCGGGTAACGGGTTACGGGTAAGGGTAATGTATCTTGTCCGTTGATTGGATTTGATCGAACGGTTTCTTGATGAGAGGTGACCAAACGACGTCGTTTGGTCTTAGCTTGGGACTGGACCGGACAGGTTGTTTGGATTGGGCTGAGGAAGTGTAATTTGTTTTGGGCCTGGATTTAAATCCAGGTCCAATTTTCTTATTTCCTTTTCAATTATTTTCTAATTTTATTAGTAAATAAAAAAAATCCTAATAAAATTATAAACAATTTTTTAACCTTACACAAAAATATTAATTACTTCATAACAATTATTTAACACATAGTCAAAACATCAATCACACAATGAAACATTTAAAATAAAACCAATGCATATTTTTGTGATTTTATTTTAAATTATCTCTTAAATGCATAATTAAATCCTATATTCATGCAAATATGTATTTTATTTTATTTTTGTTTAATTATGACAAAGCAAACATTTTACGGACATAAACAAATTTTTAACATCACGCAAATTCAGAAATTACACAGTAAAAGAAATTTATTTTGATTTATTTTGGAGTAGTTTTTCGTAAGGCAAAAATCACGTGCTCACACTCCCCATAGATTTTCTACTCAATGCATCAGCCACCACATTGGCTTTTTCAGGATGATACAAAATAAAATAATCATAGTCTTTGAGTAGTTCCATCCAATGACGCTGCCGAAGATTTAGATCTCTCTACTGAAAGATATACTTCAGACTTTTATGGTCAGTATAAATCTCACAAGTTCATTGCATAGATAATGTCTCCAAATTTTTAGAGCAAATACCACTGCAGCCATCTCCAAATCATGTGTAGGATAGTTTTGCTCGTGCCTTTTCAACTTTCTCTAAGCATAAGCAATAACACGACCATTTTGCATGAGAACATATCCTAATCCCACCCTAAAGGCATCATAGAATACTGAAAATCCTCCATAACCTAATGGTAAGGCTAATATTGGTGCAGTTGTCAACCATGTTTTGAGTTTTTGAAAGCTCTACTCACATTCCTCCGTCCACCGAAACTTTGCATTTTTCTGTGTTAGCTTGGTCAGTGGCGCTGCTATTCTGGAGAAATCCTGCATAAAACACCTGTAATAGCCTGCTAAGCCTAAAAAGCTGCGAATCTCTGTAGGAGTAGTAGGTGTGGGCCATTTCTGCATAGCTTCGGTCTTCTTAGGATATACCATAATTCCATCTTTGGACACAACATGCCCCAAAAATGCTACCGAGTCTAGACAGAATTCACACTTCAAGAACTTAGCATAAAGTCAATGTTCTCGCAATGTCTGCAACACAATCCTGAGATGATTCTCATGTTCTCCTTGGCTACGACAATATATCAGGATATAATCAATAAATACTATTACAAATCTATCCAGAAACGGATTGAACACCCTATTTATTAAATCCATGAATGCAGCTGGAGCATTTGCCAGTCCGAAAGGCATCACAAGAAACTCATAGTGCCCGTATCGAGTTCTAAAAACAGTCTTAGAAATATCTTCATCTTTGATTCTAAGTTGATGATAACCAGAACGGAGGTCAATCTTTGAAAAGTGTGCAGCTCCTTGTAAGATCAAACATTTCATCTATACGAGGCAAAGGATATTTATTGCATTTTGTTATCTTGTTCAACTGCCTATAGTCAATGCACATTCTCAGGGATCCGTCTTTCTTCTTTACAAATAGTACTGGTGCACCCCGTGGTGATACACTAGGTCTAATAAAACCCTTATCTAACAAATCTTGTAACTGTTGCTTTAGCTCCCTCAACTCTGCTGGTTCCATTCGATATGGGGGTATCGATATGGCTGTGTGTCAGGTAGAAAATCAATACCAAAGTCTATTTCTCGTACTGGAGGCAATCCTGGTAAATCCTCAGGAAATACATCAGAAAATTCTCTCACTACTGGTACATTTTCTATACTAACTGTTTCCTTTCTTATGTCATTTACAATAGCTAAGAGACCCAAGCAACCTTTCTTTGGAAGTCGTTGAGCCTTCATAAAAGATACAATTTTGCAAGTCTCTGGAACCTGACTTCCTTTTAGAATAAAACTGGGTTCATTTGGTATCTCAAACTTTACTATCTTTGCATGACAATCGACTATAGCATAGCAAGAAGATAACCAATCCATTCCCATCAGCATGTCAAAGTCAATCATATCAAGTACAATAAGGTCAGCTAGAGTATCTCTACCCTCAACCCGAATCTGACAAGCACGATACACGTATTCAGATAATAGAGACTCTCCAACAGGAGTAGCAACTAGAAAAGGATCATTCAATAGCTCAGGTTCTCTACTAAATCTCAAAGCAAAGTACGAGGACACATAGCAGTGAGTAGATCCCGGATCAATCAACACAAGTGTATCAAATGAACAGACAGAAAGAATACTTGTAACCACCGCATTCGAGGCCTGAGCATCTAGTCTAGTAAATGCAAAAACTCTCCCCTAACCTCTACAAGCATTCCCTTGTCCTTGATTCACAGTAGCACGGTCTCCAGCACCCCGACCTCTATTTCCTGTACCTGTAGTACCTGAAGTATTACGAGTAGTCTAAGTTGGTGCAACTGACTGAATAGAAGCCTGGTTGAAATTTCTCGGAGGCTGAGGGTAATCCCTCAAGTGATGTCCCAACTGGTCACACCGAAAGCACTCTCTAGTTAGAACACGACATTGGCCCAAATATGATCTACCACGGGTCTGGCAGATTGGAGTAGTGGCATATATCTGCCGAGAATTATGATGTCCAGATGCTGACGGTCCCCTAGTACCCTATCTGTAATGTGGTTTGTATGTGGACTGTGGAGATAGGTGTGTCCCTGTCCGAGAACCCTATTGTTGTTGTTATCCCTGATTTCCTGTTCTTCTATTTTCACTAAAACCGCCACTGAAAGCCCCTCATGTCTTGGCCTTCTTACGTAAATCACTAGCTGCACGCTCCTCACGTCCCTTGTTTTCAATCTTTCTAGCAAGGTCGACTTCATCAGAGTAGGATAAAGTCTTCATCTGTGGGGCTACTACAGTGTATAGACGACCAACCAATCCATCAACAAACCTCTGAACTCGAGCTTCTTCGGTAGGCACTAAGTAGGGAGCATATATCGCCAACTTACAAAACTTAGTATTGTATGTTGACACATCCATATCTGGAGTCTGAACCAATCTCTCAAAGTCTCTAGCATATTTTTGCATCAGGCTGTCTGGAAGAAATTGATTCTTGAACAACTTAGTAAACTCGTCCCATGTTAGTGGTGCTACTCCTGCTAGCCTTCCTAGCAATACAATTTTATACCATGTGTTGACCATATCCTCTAGTTTGTATGCTACGAGCTCCACGGCTCTCTCACTAGAACATTTAAAAGCACGTAATGCCTTGAGTGTCCTATCTAAGAAACATTGAAGATTTGCTGAATTATCGGAACCTGTGTATTTTGGTGATTTCAATTTCAAAAACTCTTGTAAGGATACTTCCTTATTTCCGAAAGTCTGAGTCTGTGTAGGTGCTTGTGTCTGTAAAGTAGCCTGATGAGCTGAACTTCCTCCCTGAGTAGGCACCAATGCCTCCAACACATTCAATAACCTTGCCACTGCGTTTGCAGGTAAGGCAAAATAGGTACAATAGTTGGCACTGGTGGTGGAGTGTCCTGAACTCCCTGCCCTTGCACTTGATCTGGCATAACAGCTTGAGGTTGACACATGTTTCCAACTTCGGGTTGAGGAGAAGTTTGTCTTCTAGTTTGATGAACCCGAACTTGACCGTCACCCCAAGTAGTACCACGTCCAGCACCATGTTCAGCAGATGGGGGTGTGCATGTCCTAGCCATCTGCGAAAGAAATATTCCAAAGTCAATCTCAAGTTATCTCAATGCACGATCAAAGAATGAAAGAAGGAAAACCATTCCTAAATGTTCAGTAGCCCCAAGTTCATAAGTATGGGCGCCTACATACCCATGAACAAGACTCTACTAAATATTGCTCCATGACTCGGGACTTAAAGCCTAAGCTCTGATACCAACTTTATCACGACCCAATTTAGGATTGTGACCGGTGCTTAGGAGCAAGTGCTCCCAAGTAAGCCTCATCGGTAATTTTACAGAAAATCGGACAGATTCCCTATTTTTGGACCATCCAAAAACTTTTCTTGTCTCAAATCAACAACCAAACATCCTAATATCATACCATCCAATTGACAACTTGTCAATTAACCAATACAAGTCTCCACCATACCTAAATCACCAGCTAACCACTAAAAATACTAATTTATCTCCAACTTTGATAAATGAGAACGATACTCAACATAAGACTATAATAACAAAAAAAAATACTCATGACACTAAAATAATGACTATGGAGCGACTCTAAGAGTTCAAAGAAAAGAGTATAACAATAAATAAAATCTCTGCCCACGCGAACAAGTGTGAGGCTCACCAAGAAATATCAACCTGTGCGCTCTAATTAACGAAATCCTTGCCCGCATCAACTGTTGTCTCTGTAAAAAACGGGGAATGAGTCGCTAGCTTAGTGAGTAATAACACTTAACCACAACCATTTTTTATTTGGGGACAAGTCAGAAAACATGCTAGTATCTCAAATAGAAAATAACATAAAAATGCCCTTTCAGAAATAATAAATAATTTTCAGTCTCATCATGCTTTTCTTGTAGTATAATACAATTAACAATTCAGTAATAAGCTCGGTAACCACTATATAATGTCAATATTCAAATTTGAGAGGTTTCAATGAATAGATCATGTAATCGGTATAACTGTGGACTTCTTTTCAAGAAGTCAAATATAACAGTAGTCCCTACTCGAGGAAAATCGGTAACGGTATGCTAGTTCTACCTTCTCACTAGCGAGGGCTATAAGGGTAATCGGTAATTACAAGGTGCATCGAGTCTAAAGAACCCACCGTTAGCTACGAGATCCTTCACTGTCTACTCCCATTTATACTTGTCTCTGTAATCTGTATATATACTCGTAGAAAATATTTTAAAACAATACAGGGCATTTCGGTTCTTATCAAATCATAAAATTTCATTTCTAACAGTGAATTCAAGTAATAGTAAAACAAATATAGTGTCAACGAAAATATCTAAAACCACGGTAACCATCTCAAATAACTATTTCGGTATCATATTGAGTAAAAGACTTGTCCCACATGCAACTCAAAATAATCGGTAACATATTCATTTTAAAAATCATGTCTAAATCATGCAAGTTATGAAAACACAAATTGTGGTAAGATTACTACTTACAGTACTCGTGCCGAAATACCAAATGCTTCACTTCGAGCAATTGGTACAAATTCCTCCAATCAATCTATAATTACATAATATCGATCTCATGTTAATTGCCTCATTTAGGCTAAATCTATCACTAATTTAGAATACCAAATTCTTCGAGTTTTATATTTTATCATCAATTCACCGAATTATATTTACCCATGCTATGAGTAATTTAAATTAGTCCAAAATCTTTTAAGTAAAAAGGTATTTATATGGTTTATTCCTTTTACTATTCAATTTTCTTGATCGTGAGTATAAATTGAAACTGAAATAACTTTACTGTCCATAATATTCCTTTTTAATTGGTACTTATCTTTTGTACTCAATACTAGACTTATCACATTCAAACCCAAATCTGATATTGTCATTGCAATATAGTTAAACACCAAAACTCAATCCTTGCACCCTAACTTAATTTACACCTAAAAAAAATCATATATACTGAGACTAGTTTAACTACAAATATATCAATACCTTTCTTTTTCCAAGTGAATCTATCCTACAGTAATATTGACTAACTTCCAATTGCATAATTTGCCCAGAATAACTCTTTTTGGTATTAAATTTCTTATACCTTGTGAAACCCTTCAAATATATGAATTAAGATAAAAAGAATTATCAAAAGAAAAGAATCCAGATGAGAAATTCGAGTATTACCCGTAAGAACCAGTGTGAATTTAAAATTCTTCAAAGTTTGGTTCTAGACTCTTTCTTCTTCTCCCTTTCTTTCCTTCTCTATTTTTTTGGTTTCGTTTCTGAAGCTTCTACTTCGTCATAATCGGCAGCCCTCTTTTTGTCCTTTCTTTTGGCAAATGGGCTTTGGCCCTTTTGCCTTACTTGTCTCTTTTTCTTTTTCTTTTTTTAAAGTTATTTTTTTCTTCTTATTCTTCTTCTTCTTCTTCTTCTTATTATTATTATTATTATTATTATTATTATTATTATTATTATTATTATTATTATTATTATTATTATTATTATTATGACCAATACACCCTTATTTAAAAATATATGGTATTACAAGAAAGCTAGCATTGATAATGGAACTGCTAATCGAGCAGAAGCTGGTGGACCGGAGGATGAAGATGGTGGCATGGTTGCTATCTCGGTAGAAGTATCGGCTGCTGTGGAAGGCTCCACAATTGAATCAGTAACCACTGTCGCTAGCTCTTTAGACTGGCCAGTGGAGGTAGTAACGTTCCCTTGAATTTAGGATTGTCAGCTCCCTGAAGGTGGTACCAGGAGAAAGGCTTCTTGTCCTTTACCTTGGTGTCATAATGATTCAGCTCCACCCCCTGATCCTTGAAGTATTTGGTGAGGAAGTTTGGGTACAAATAGGATCTCTCACCCTTCTAGACAGATAAAGTGATATTAGTGGACAGGATGGCACCAACATTTATTGGATACCATGCCAAAATTGAAGCCACCAAGACTGCACAAGGAAGTGGGAGCATGTTTTCATTGAGGCATGGGTCAATGCGGCTACGCACAAACGTTTACCACCCTTTTGCTTCAAAGTTTGGGGTGGCCCGGATAATTGGAACCCCTGTTGTGAGCCTTAGAGGTGTTGATCCTGGGATTGCCAGAATCTCAGCCAACCACGGACGAGCTGCATCACCCATGGTTAGCTTCTCCAAATACTGCACAACCTCTACTTCTTCAAGCCCCACATATTTGTTCAGTGCACATGTGTCAAAATAGATTTTCAGATTACGCACTTTTGTCACCTTAATTCCCTGCTTGATGTGAGCAACATTTGCGTAGAATTCCTTGACCAAGTACTCATTTGCATATAGGACACTGGTGGTGAACCATTTCCAGCCTTTCCTCTCTTGGAATTATCTAAGTACATTGGGATTGTGCTTGTTCAGGTCTTTCATTAAGAACTGTCGCTCAAGAGTGAGCGACCTCTGTGGCCACCATTCCCTAAACTTGGCAAAGGCATTGGCACTAACAAATCTGTCCTCCCATATCTTCGGCCTCCTTGATCTTTCCAACCCTGCACAGCAATATCACGCTCTCTCCCATCATCTGGAACATCATCATCTAAGTTTATTGGAGCACGATGGGCAGGTGAGGAAGAGGGCTCAAAGTCTTAGCTGCCCTCTTCCAAACCTTCAGATGAACTGCCAGCTAAAGAAGACTCATTGACCAAACAAAATTTTCGAGGGAATTGTTGTGATTGGGCTTTATATTGTGATTGGGCTTTCGGCTGTGCTTGCATGGAGTTACCCTCAGAAGTTTCCCCGGAGGGGACATACTCACTGGTTTCCGAGGTGTCAGGGGCTCTATTGACAGTTGCTTTCTTACTAATCCTTTTGGATTACTATAGGTAGATTGCTTTTGCCTTGACCTCGGACTCGGGAGAGTTCTGCCCTCTCTTGCAATGTATCTCCTCTACCACATGAACGAACCATTGTCTGCAACACATAAGAACTAGAAATCAGCTACAATTGAAGCTCATAATGTATGCATAAACATGATAGGTAGTTGCAGAAAAATAATTCTCAGAAGGCCAGTGCGGACCTCACAAAACTGAGTGAGGCCACAGATTGCCCATTGCGGACCGCACACAAATGAGTGCGGTTACAGAGTGCCCATTGCAAATCGCAGAAAAATGAGTGCGGCCGCAAAGCCCCAGGTTCAAACTACTGGGGTCTTTAATGTTCTATCATTGCGGATCACACAAAAATGAGTGCGGCCACACAAGTCCATTGCGGACCACACAATTTTGAGTGCGGCCGCACAAGTCAAGCACAATATTTTTCCTAACTCTGAGGGCTATGGACCGCACAAAAGTGTGTGCGGCCGCATACCCTCTACTGCAGACCGCACAAACATGTGTGCGGACGCATAATTCAAAATTCGCGGGCACTGAAACTAGGGTTCATGCGATCTTTACATAATTTAGGCATGGTTTGCATAATTAAGCATGGATAGCTACTTACTTAACCCCCAATTAACACTTAATATGCTACCCACATGATTCTAAGCAAAAACAACTAAGCATTGACATTTTTAGGCATGGAACTAACTCTAAATCAAAGAACAAATGCAAACAAAAGATGAAGAATCTAATAAAAAATTTAACATACCAGTAATGAAGATGCAGGTGATGAAATGAGGGAACAATATGAGAGCAATTGGAAAATTTATTGTGCAAGTAGGGCTCAGAAGGTCGAAAAGTTTTAAAAAATTCAAGCAACTCTATTTATACTTTTACTTGTGGGACCAATTTTTTACATGAGTGCGTCCACATAATTTTGATGTTGTCCGCACTCCTTACATGCCTGTGGAGAAGTCTTGCTGCGGACCGCATAAAAATACGTGCGGCTGTAGCATTAGTGCGGACCGCACAAAAAAGTGTGTGGCCGCAATTCCTTAAGCATTTTTGAAAAGCCAACTTAAGGCTGGCGTGTGGGCCGGTTAGGCCCGCGAGCCCATATGGATAGTGGGCCTAAACGGGCTAGGGCCGGTTCATTGAAGAAGCCCGTTAGGACCGGGACCATTTGGGCCCAGGACCGGGTCCTAAGTGGGCCGGATCAACCGGTCCTAAACGGGCCCAACGACTACTTTTTTAAAAAAAATAAAAAATTCCAAATTTTTTAGCCGTTACAACATTTAAAAAATGGTCGTTGTCCTGCAAAAATAGCTGTTTGGGCTTTCTAAAAGAGCCATTTAACCCCCCCAACTTTATTTTAACCCCAAACTTTTTATAATTATTTTTCCCTATTTTCAACTATAAATACCCCCCCATTCTTTCATTTTTCTTACAAAATCATCAATCTCTCTCATTTCTCAAACTCAAATTGAAGTATTCAAGTCTTCACTCATCTCTCATTTCTCAAACTCAAATTCTTAATTCAAGTTAAATCATGCCCGGTGATTCTAGATTGCGCCCATTTGTTTTGGAACACTTTAATGTGGTAGAATAAAATGAAGAAGTTTACATAATAAAGTGCAAGAATTGTGATCGAGTCTACACTCATCGTCCAAAGTTGGAGGGCACATGCTGTTTAAGGAGGCATATAAAGAGTTGTCTTGCGCGTTCTCTAGACATTCATATTTAAGATTTTAAGTTAATTTGAGACAATTTGTGTTATTTTAAAATTATTAGACGTATTATGCTTAATGTTTTAGTTTGTTAGATTAATTTGAAGTATTATGTTGAAGGCATTGAACTTTATTTTGAAGTATTAAATGTAAACTTTAATTTGCATCTTTGATACCGAGTTCATCTTAATATATATATATATATATAGCTAATGTTATATCGAAATTCGAATATAGCTTATATACTATACACTTAGTATATCTATAATACTATACTACTATATATACATCTTATATAATGCAATACATTATATAAGGCAATTTCTTGTAAATTATCTAAATTATATAGTGTGTGTGTGTGTGTGTGTGTGTGTGTATATATATATATATATATAACATTATATAAGGCAATTTCTTGTAAATTATCTAAATTATATAGTGTGTGTGTATATATATATATAAGCTGTATAATTTACATGAAATTGCCTTAGATAAATTTTTTTTAAAAAAATAGGCCAGGACCACATAGGCCCGGGACTAGTCCGCTTAGCCCGGGACCATTAGTTCGTGGTCCTGGTCCGGTTACCTCCAAAAGCCAACGAAGCCCAGGATCGTTTAAGCTCGGCCCACGAAGCCCAATACAACATAGGACGGACTCACTTAGGCCCAGCCCACGAGGCCCGTTTAGGCCTGGCCTGTTTGTCACCCTTAGGCCAACTTCAGAGACTATGCATTTTGACACTTAGCCAAAATTTTCATGTACAGTCCCTGCAATACACACTTATTCCTGCATATACTTTAAAACTTGTTAGTTAGCACAAAAAAAGTCTTTCTAATCTAAAGAAGAAAAAATAAAAGAGAGAAAATGACACATGGGTTGCCTTCCAAGAAGCGCCTGATTTAACGTTGCGGCACGACTCAAATTACCAACCACTTGAAATGAAGAATCGCCACAATGTGGCCATCATCAACCTTGCCAAGATAATGTTTAACCCGTTGCCCATTTATTCTAAAAACCTCATCATTCTTATTTTTTAAATCTAGAGCACCAAAGGGGGTTACATTCACTACTTGAAAGGGCCCACTCCATTTTGATTTCAACTTCCCCGGAAACATCCTTAACCAGGAATTGAACAATAGCACAAGATCACCTTCTTTGAACTCTTTGTTGTAGATGTACTTGTCATGGAGGTACTTTATCTTCTCCTTGTAATAGGACAAACTTGTGTAGGCATGATACCAGAATTCATCAAGCTCATTCAAATGTGCCACTCTTAGGTTTGCAGCGACATCCCACTCATGGTTCAACTTTTTCAATACCCACATGGCCTTATGTTCAAGTTCTACCGAAAGATGACACACCTTCCCAAACACCAATCGATATGGAGACACCCCAATCAACGTCGTGTAGGCCGTCCTATAAGCCCAAAGAGCATCATCAAGTTTTCTTGACCAATCTTTTCGGTTGGCATTCACAGTCTTTCACAAAATACTTTTGATCTCCTGGTTGGAGACTTCAACCTGTCCGCTTGCTTGAGGATGGTAGGGGGTGGAGACTTTATGAGTGACACCATACTTGGTTAGTAAGGTATTAAAAGCCCGGTTGCACAAATGCGAACCCCCATCACTAATAATAGCCATCGGAGTACCAAACCTTGTGAAGATGTTCGTTTTCAAGAATGCCACCACACTTCGAACTTCATTGTTGGGTAAAGCCACGACTTCAAGCCATTTTGACACATATTCCACAGCTACCAAAATGTAAGTGTTCCCACAAGAGCTCATGAATGGTCCCATGAAATCAATACCCCAAACGTCAAAGATATCAATCTCTAAAATGGTGGTAAAGGGGCATCTCATTCTTCTTAGAAATCCCACCGGCCCTTTGGCATTCATCACAACGCTTGACAAGCTCACTAGCATCCTTTTATAGGGTAGGCCAATAGAATCCACAAGTCAAAACCTTTGTAGCCGTTCTAGCTCCACTATGGTGACCACTATACAGTGAAGAGTGGCAAGCCTCAAGAATTCCCATTTGTTCTTATTCCGTCACAATTGCTAGATCACACCATCGGTACATATCCGAAAACGATACGGATCATCCCAATAATAATCCAAGCAATCCTGTTTGAGCTTCTTCTTTTGGTTTGAAGAGAACTCATTCGGTACAATGCCGCTCACAAGATAACTCGCTAAATCGGTGAACCATGGCATCCCGGTCATTGAAACGGATAGTAGTTACTCATTGAGATATGAATCATTGATCTCAAGGCCATCATATGGCCTCCCCTCCTCCTCCAAACGGGATAAGTTGTTCGCCACTTTATTTTCACTACCCTTGCGGTCTTGAATCTCTAGATCAAACTCTTGCAAAAGCAGCACCCACCACATCAACCTTGCCTTAGAATCTTTCTTGCTTATCAAATACCGAAGCGCCGCATGGTCGGTGTGAACAATCACCTTAGTATCCATCAAATACAGGCGGAACTTCTCCATGGAAAAACAATAGCAAGTAGCTCCTTTTCGGTCATAGTGTAGTTGACTTGGGCATCATTCATGGTCTTGCTAGCTTAGTAGACCAGATGGAAGATTTTGTTGATTCTTTGCTCCAACACCGCTCCAACCGCAATATCACTGGCATCATACATGAGCTCAAAAGGCAAGCTCCAATTTGGTGCGGTGATAATAGGAGTAGTAGTCAACTTGAACTTAAGCAACTCGAATGCCTTCATACAAACATCATTAAAATGGAACTTGGCATGCTTCTCCAAAAGTTTACATAATGGGTTCACCACCTTGGAAAAATCCTTGATGAATCGGTGATAGAAACCCGCATGACCCAAGAAGCTCCTCACTCCCTTCACGGATGTAGGGGAGGGAATTTGGAGATCACCTTAATCTTGGACTTATCAACCTCAATACCATGCTTTGAAATTTTGTGGCCGAGGACAATTCCTTCCTTGACCATGAAGTGACACTTCTCCAAATTCAACACCAAATTTTCCTCCTCACATCTAGCCATCACCCTATCCAAATTGTTCAAACAATATTCATATATATTCCCAACCACAGAAAAATCATCCATAAAGACCTCAAGAATGTCCTCCACCATGTCGGTGAATATGGCTATCATACACCATTGAAAAGTCGCGGTGCATTACACAACCCAAAAAGCATCCGCGAGAATGAGAAAGTACCATAGGGACAAGTGAAAGTGGTCTTCTTTTGGTCCTCAAGAGCAATAAGGATTTGGTTATAACCAGAGTATCCATCAAGAAAGCAATAAAATGCACGCCCAACCAACCTATCAAGCATTTGGTTAAGAAATGGAAGCAGGAAATGATCTTTCCGAGTAACTTTATTGAGATTCCTATAGTCCATGCACACTATCCACCCGGTGACAATTCTTGTTGGGATCAATTTATTCTTGTCATTTGTTACCACAGTCATGCCCCCTTTCTTTGGGACACATTGCACCGAAGAGGTCCACGAGCTATCGAAAATAGAGTACACTACCCCGACATCTAACCACGTGATAATCTCCTTCTTCACCACCTCTTGCATTACTTCATTTAATCTTTTTTGATGTTCAACGAAAGGTTTGGCACCCTCCTCTAAAATAATCTTGTGCATGCAAAAGGCGGGGCTTATGCCCCGGATATCCGCCAAAGTCCAACTGATTGCTCTTTTCCTCCTTTGTATCACCTCCAATGTGGACTCCACCTGCATGTTAGTTAAACACGAAGAAAGGATAACTGGTAAAGTAGAGGAAGGGCCAAAGAATTCATACATGAGGTGCGGGGGCAATAGCTTTAGCTCTAAGGTAGGAGTCTCCTCGATTGAGGGCTTTGTTAGAGGAGTCTTCCGGTTTTTAAGATCCAAAGATAGTTTTCGGGGCTCATAAGTGTACGACCTCATGCCTTGCAATGCATTTACACACTCCACATAGCCATCACTCTCCTCATCATTATCTAGGTTGAGCAAAACGGCTTCCAATTTGTCCTCAACATTCATTGTTGCACTAGCATCATCAACTATCATGTCGATCACTAAATCCACAAACGAACAAACTTCATTACTATTCGATTGCCTCATTGATTTGCACATAATAAAGACAATCTTTTCGTCACCCACCTGGAAAGTGAGCTCATCAGCCTCCACATCAACAAGAGCCTTTACCGTAGCAAGGAAAGGTCTATCAAAAATGATAGGCACCTCATAGTCCACTTCACAATCTAGGATCACAAAATCCGCTGGGAGGATGAACTTGTCAACTCTAACCAATACATCATCAATAATACCCAAAAACCTCTTCGTTGTCTGATTTTCCATTTGCATCCCCATGGATGTGGGTCTTGGTTGCCCAATTCCATAAGTTTTGAACACCGATTAGGGCATCAAGTTAATACTTGCCTCGAGATCACATAATGCTTTGGCAAAATCGGCGCTCCCAATAATGCAAGGGATTGTGAAGGCGCCCGGATCTTCCAACTTTGGAGCCATTGAGTGCACAATGGCACTCACTTGGTGAGCCATCTTGATTGTTTCACAATTCATTGATCTTTTTGTGGTTACCAAATCCTTCATGAATTTTGCATATCCCCGCATTTGTTCCAATGCCTCAACCAACGGCAAATTAATTGACAAACTCTTCATCATATCAATAAACTTTTTGAATTAATTTTCACTGTTTTGCTTTGCAAGGCTTTGAGGGTATGGAGGAGGAGGCCTTGGCGTTGGTGCCTTAACCTTTTACACCACTGGTTCCGGCATGTCAATTAAGTGTTCCCTAGACGGGTTCACCTCTTCTTGTGTCTCCTCCACACTTTCATCTATTTCAATTCTCACTTCTTTATTAGCTTGAACAATATTGCTTGGGATTTTATCCTCTTGAACCACAACATCTTCATCCATAATCCTTCTTTGATTTGAGATGGTTGCATCTCCACCTTTTCCACTTCTAGTAGTCGCGGCCATAGCATGTCCCGTATTATTCCCACCCTTCGGGTTCACCACCGTATCACTAGGTAGTGCCCCTTTAGGACGATTGTTCAAAGCTTGTGAGATTTGGCCTAATTGAACCTCCAAATTCCGAATAGAAGTGTTGTGCGAGGCTATTTAAGCATCAGAGTCGGCGTTCTTCTCCATCATCTGTTTAAACATGTTTTCAATTCTACCCATCTCATTGAAAGAAGAGCTAGGGCCTTGAGAAGGATAGGGAGGTGGATTGCTTGGTTGTTGGAACATCGAGGGCCTTTAAAAACCTGACCCCCAGTTGTTGTTGTTCTACCCTCCTTGGTTATTTCCTCCCCAATTCCTTTGATTGTTGTCACCCCAATTGCCTTGATTACCCCAATTGCCTTGATTTTCTTGATTATTCCAATTGCCTTGATTAGAATTGCCACCACTCCAATTGCCTTGGTGGTTTTTGTTGTTCCAATTATCTTGGTTCCCTTGTGACTTTCATTGTTGTTGTTTTTGTCCTTGAGCATTATTTCTTTGACCTTGATAATTGTTGATATATTGAACTTCTTCGTCTTGCTCATTGAATAAATCACCTTGATCATAACCACTATCATCTTGCATAAATTGCTCCGGACGGCTTTGCATTTGTGCCCTTGTTGCCGTATTTTGTTTACCATCATATTCACACCTTCCATTGCATGCACTTGTTTTGGCCCTTGAACTTGTTAAAACTGAGCCTTTGCTAATTGGTTCAAGGTAGTGGTCAACTCGGCAATAGCTTGCCCATGGTCATGTAGCTTCTTGTGTAGGTGAATAACATTAGGGTCATCTTGTGGTACATTGGCTCTACTTTGCCACGCCGAAGCAGTATCAGCCATCTCATCAAGAATTTCACAAGCTTCGGCATATCGCGTATTCATGAAGTTCCCCTTGGTGAGTTGGTTAACCACACATTGATTAGTTGTGTTGATCCACCTATAGAAGGTATGTTGGATCATGGCCTCAGTCATATCATTGTTCGGGCACTCTTTAACCATGGTAAGATATCTTTCCCAAATCTCGTGCAATGGCTCATTGGGTTCTTGCTTGAAAGAAATAATCTCATCCCGAAGCGTTTCCATATGTCCCGGAGAGAGGAATTTGGAAATGAACTTTTCTGCCAACTCATCCCAAGTGTGGATCGAATGGTTGGGCAACCTCTCTAAGCAGTCCAATGCTTTTCCCCGTAGATAAAAGGGAAATAGCCTCAACCTTAGTGCGTCCTCGGAAACATTTGTTTGCTTGCTCCCCAATAAGTATCGACGAACCCCTTGAGATGCTTGTAGGCATTTTGATTCGGAGTCCTAGTGAAGAAACCCCATTGTTCAAGTAGTTTAAGCATCATATTGGTGATTTAGTAGTTGTCCGCCCTAATGCAGGGTGGGACTATTGCACTTGCATAACCCTCGTTTGGCAGTTATCGGTGGGATGTTGCTCTTGGTGGAGGTGGGGGAGGGACAATCACATTATCATGAGGCGGACAACCTCGTCTATTAGCTTGAGGTTCAATAGGAACCTCATCCATTGCATTATCGTCCACGTCCTCCCCCAATGGCATATTTCCAATGGGATCGTTGTTGAGAGCCATTCGTACCTAAAAACAATTCAAACACAAAATTAGTGACTCAGAATGAAAGAAAGACAAAATACACAAAAAACTAGATATATAGCTAAATCCGTTTAACTCCCTGGCAATGGCGCCAATTTGTGCCTCAATTTGTACTTCCACATATTCATTGGTTTTTTCTATTTCTACTTTTAGCTAATGTTTGCAAATAATAAACTAGAAGACAATGTTTTTGGTTTTGGTTATTTTTCAAATAATAACGGAATCTAAGGTCGTGCTTCCACCTAGGTGGCTACCTAATGGGTTGTAAACTATAGGGCTAGTTTGATTAATCGGGATCGTGGTATAGCAATCACAAGCAGTGGCTCACTCTATACCTCTCAGTAATTTGAGTGATTTTGCCCAATTTGGTTTTCTCAAGCCCAAATGGGTATTGCACAAATTAAGTGATATATGCTCAAGTTGGGTCTTACTATCTCTAGATTTGACCCTTTAATTAGGGATACCAATTTCATGAATTCACCCAATTCCTTGTTAGCAAAGCTTTCCTAAACCTAGTCACTCTTTCTCAAGCAAAGACTAGGCTAAATAGGCATGAATCAATGTTTGCAACCATTAATTCTAGAATTTAAGCATGAGCAAGGCTAAATATTACTAACCCAATCCCAAACAAGCCCTAAAATTAAATACCCATTAAGTACCCATACTAGGGTTGAGCCACAACCCTAGCTAGAGATTTAGCTACTCATGAAAAATGAAAAAATGCAAGAAAAAATTAAGATAGAACCCATAATCATTCATTAAACAAAGAAAATCTAATATTACAAAGTTAATCTAGTAAAATTTTACTCAAAGAAGTAAAGAAAACCGCTCAGGTGCACCTCTGCAAAACTAAACTTAACCTAAAATGACAAAAAGTTCTATTTATACTAAGCTGAAAATATATGACAAAAATACTCCTGCAAAAGTTGTGCGGCCGCATAATTCTTGTGTGTTCCGCACAATGAGTTACTGCGGCCGCACAATTGTCGTGCGGTCCGCATTCTTGGGAACTTGGTCTTGGAACTTGGGGTCTTCTTGGTCCGCATAAAAATGGGTGCGGCCGCACTTAGACTATGCGGCCGCACAAAAGTGATGCGGTCCGCACTCCTTTACTTTCCAGCTCTCTGAATCTCAATCATGCGGCCGCACTAGACCTCCTGCGGCCGTAAATTTTAGCACGGTCCGCACTCCCTGAGTTGGCAAAACATACTCTCTGAATCCCCTTCTACGGTCGTACTACAATTGTGCGGTTCGCACCGCTATCCCTTTTTGCCTTATTTTTGTTCGTATTCACTTTTGACTCTTTTATGAGTTGATTTTGATTTTTTTTGACTCGTTTCCCAATATTCCTGCAAGTAAGCACATTTCATTAGTTTTGGGGAATACCTTTAAGCATTTTTAGCTAAAACACAAGTAAAATAGAGCAAATAAGCGATCAAAATCCCTACTTATCAACTCCCCCAAACTTAAGCTTTTGCTTGTCCTCAAGAAAATAAGGCAATTCCTACCTTCACTAGAAAAAGGGATATTTCAGCTAGCCTAAGGTGAATCAATTACACATCAATTCAAACCAACACCTACCCACAACAAATATGAATTATCAACAACGTAATGATTTGGTTTTTGAGTTTCATAGTTCTAGTGTGACTCTAGAGTATCAAGAGTTGACTCTATTCATCAAGGAAGCTCGCTCTTTCATTTAGGTCATTGTGGATCCCAAACTCCTCCTCCTCTACTCTCCATTAGTGAATCTCACTTTAGAATGTAACACTCGAAGCAAGGATTGTGAAAAGTTCGCTCATCTCTCTCAAAAGAATGTCACAAGTCTGACTTTAATTACCATAAGCTTGCCCCTCATGTAAATCACCACTAATGTAAGCTCACTCAACTTGAAATCATATAGGGAGTTCGCGGGATGTAATGAAGTCTTTTGGATCAAGATAGGACTTGTTGGAATAGAATGGTTTAGTCTTTCCTTAAGCACTCCATTTTCTCTTTTCGGCTCATACTTTCTCGACTCTTTGAGTCATTTTCTTCTTCCTCGGGGGAACTAGAGAGACGTTACATCATTCTTTCTTGAGCATGACATTTATTTTTTTCCTTTTCTATTTACTTCAGCCTTTCCTCCTTATTTTCTTTTGGATTCCCTTCAACTCTTCATTTTATTTACTTTTATTTTGGCATTTTTCCTTTTGTTCTTTCTTTCTTTTCTTTAACTTCCCTTTTCTTCATTTCTTTATCTTCTTTGTACCTTTCATCAATTTCAAACTCCTCTTTGCTCCCCCAAACTTATGTTTTTGCCAATAGTTTCTCAAGAATGCTAAGAAAAGATCATGTGCCAAAAGAGGGTCATTAAAAAACGAATGAAGTCTTATAACGTGGTTATTGATGGAAAAAGCGCTTCGGCTCAAAGGGGTTGACTAGGAATATCACATTGGTAGGCCATGGAAGATTTCAAATTTCAAATTGTATCAAGGAGAGACTACGATCATTTCTCAAGCCAAGCTACACTTAGAATTTCGCTTAGACAAACATCTCATCTCTCACTCTTCTAGATTGCTAAAGAGAAAAGAGTCGAGGCCCATAATAACCCCAGCTAAGATTGAGAATCACAAATGGCTCGATTTGAACCACTCGATGACTACTTAAGTCAACACAAGAGTCAAAAGAGTCACAACTAGAGCTATTATCTGCCAACAACTTGTTTTTAACCATACGATCATAGGTAAATGTGTTGGTACCAAGTGAAGCATGCTTGAGACCCCTTTAATTCATCACTACTATATTTAGCAAAACATAAAAGAAAACAGACTCAATCCCTTAAGAAGGTTGTCACGCCATCCATCGTTGGGAAGAGCCACCCGGTTCACACATAATCCACCTTTGGATAGAACCGTGACATTAAGAAAACAAAAGGCTTATTGTTCACTCAAAACATGAAAAAGAAGTTAGCAAATTAAAAAGATTTAAAGTAAATAAGAAGTTATACTACTAAGGAAAAGCAAACTAAAGAAGCTATGAGATAAACTACAGAAAGTGAGATAAATGAATATATAAACCGAAGTCAAATAAATATAAACATATTCATTTGACTGAATATATACATATTCATTTGACTGAATATTTTTCTATGTGGGTGGAAGCAAGTCCTTATCAGAAGATCGGCGAATGCGAAGTGCTGGATTTCTTGTGGGAAAATATAATCTGTAGGTTCGGAATAACGAAACAGATAGTATGTGATAATGTGCCGCAGTTTATTGGCGCAAAGATCACAAAGTTCCTTGAAGACTTGAAAATAAAGAGGATCATTTCTTCACCCTACCATCCGAGTGCAAATGGTCAAGAAGAATCAACGAACAAAGTAATTATACAAAGCCTCAAGAAAAGGTTGGAAGCAGTTAAAGGTAAAAGGCCTGAGGAATTACTCGGAGTTTTATGGGCATACCGAATAATGGCCAAATAAAGCACAGGAGAAAGTCCTTTTTCCCTTGTGTACGGAGCAGAAGCCTTAATCCCGGTTGAAGTAGGGGAACCCACCTTGAGATATTTCCAAGCAAATGGAGAGTCAAACAACGAAGCAATGCTAGTCAATTTGGAGCTACTCGATGAATGCAAGGACTTAACATATATAAGAATGGCAGTGCAAAAGCAAAGAATGGAACGATATTATAATCGAAGAGCCAACCTCCGTTATTTCAAAGAGGAGACTTTGTCCTAAGAAAAGTAACTCAAGACACCCGGGAGTTCAATATAGGGAAGCTAAGTCCAACATGGGAAGGCCCCTACCGGGTTTCAGCTGTCACCGAGAAAGGTTCGTACGAATTGGAGAATCAAGATGGAGAAAAGTAGCCTAGAAACTGGAACATGGCACACCTCAAGTGATATTATTGCTGACAAACATCATATGTATTGAAAATATGTGTTGCACTCTTTTATACTTCGTCTAGTTTTTGTCCCAATTGGGTGTTTCTGGCAAGATTTTTAAGGAATTAGAAACAAAAATCATACTATGAAGAAAACTTCAACGACAACAATAAAACCTTCTAATAACAAGGCACACAAGCGAAGGACCATATGGACGATTAGTTAATCTTTCGCTCGATAGTAAAATTCCTACTGGAAAGTTAAATTTGCTATCGAACAAAGGTTACCCAACCGTTTGTAAGTGTAAACCACTAAAGGGTTGTTAGATAGTATTTTACTCGATAACATAAATTCCTAAGGGGAAGCGAAGTTTGTTGCCGAGTTGAAGATTGTCTAGCAATTCATTAGTGGGGCCCCTAAAGGTGCTAAACTTCTAGTGTTCCAATTCGCACTCGAAAAATGGGGGGAGGGGGGAATAATATGAGGATACGACAACAATGACTGCCACGTCGTCCTGCAAATGAAAACTAGAAATATATTTATGTCATGGGGATAGAGGACTGCGCGGCAAGCCCTATAAAAACAAGTTGTACAAATTAGGCACAAGTAATGATAATTTCTTTTTAGCATAACAACTGCTTATGTACTTTTTGAAAATGGAAGGAATAAAGTGAAGTCCTTTTATTTCTATCTTGTTTCTTGTCTGAACGATGAATTGACTTTTTCATTTGAAAGTTAAATAAGTACTTCAAATGCTAGTGTTGTAATGAACGTGAGATGTCCTCTTTAAAAATACCGTAAACATAAGAAGGCCCTCTCTTATGAAAACCCTTATGTTAAACGGTTGATTTCAGAAGAGCTTATACCCAGAATCAAAAATGCCTTCGTGGAAAAATACACCCGAAGCCTTGCACAAAAAGACGCAAAAAGCAAACTTACGCAAATACTTATGAAAACCCTCACGTTAAAGGGTTGATATCAGAAGATCTTATACCTGAAATCAAAATGCCTTCAGGAAAAAAATACACCCGAAGCCTTGCACAAAAAGACGCAAAAAGCAAACTTGCGCAAATGCTTATGAAAACCCTCACATTAAAGGGTTGATTTCGGAAGAACTTATCCATGGAATCAAAATGCTTTTTGGGGAAAAATATACCCAGGGCCTTACATAATCAGTCGCAAACAGTAAAACTTGCGCAAACACTTAAGCAAAAAAGAATGTAAAGGTTAAAACTTGCATGAATGTTCAAACAAAAGAACGCAAAAAGGCTCATGTAATACTTGAGTAAAAGATGTGTTTATTTACAATAAACATGCCAAAATGGCACATATACAAACGTTGGGAAAAGAAAGGAAAGGAAAATCTAACCTGCTGCATCTTCGGAGCCCGGAGGAAGAGAAGCGTCCGCACCCCCGACGGAAGTTGATAGATCTGCCACCGGTTTGATATCACGGCCTTCATCATTTGGGACCATAGCATCATCATCTTCTGGTTCCTCTTCAGTTCCCGAAAATTCAAAACCGGAACTAGAAGAACCAGAAGCATCAGGCCCTGCCCGGAGACCACTTTTAGCAGCTAACTCAAACTCATGGGCCTTAGAAATTTCAGCATCAAAGTCAATGATACCATCTTTGGCCTCTTCCAAGGTTTTTCTCCTCATGCTGTACATTACGTAAGTTTTCTCAACAATGAGGGAAGTCGCTCGGAGCTTAAGTTCTTCTTTGAGTTGGGTTACAACGACAGAAAGGGTTTCCCGAGTAGGTCTAATGGACTTGAGGCTAACGTCAAGTTCGTGGACATTAGAGCTGAAAAATCTATTATGCTCAATGGTCTTCTTATACTTCTCCTCCAACTGAGCATAGTTCATCCCCACAACAGCAAGCTCTTCAGTCATGGACTTCAAGGCTGCCTTTAAATTGATCAATCTTTCAGTGGAGGCAGCCTCGCGATCGAATGTAGCAAGGACGAAATTATGAACTTCAACCCATTTGGCTTTAGCATCTTCAAATTGAACCCTCAACGAGGCAATCTCTTGACTAAGGTCTCCATTTCCTGCTCACTTTGCACAAATGAGTTTCTAACACAAAAGCCTCAGCAGCTTTGGTATCCAGTTCTGAGAGGTAAATAATAGCTTGATCCCGTTCGACGGAAAGTTTATCCCGCTCGGAGATAAGTCACTCTTTTTCCTGAATCAACCTCTGAAGGCCCTCGAAAGCAAGAAAGTTAGCCTACAAAATAAGAGGGGAAAATTCAGGATATTTTCAGGTAAAAAAATAGAAGAAATAAAAAAGGAAGTAAAGAATGTACCACTGTAGCATTGTGCATAACATTGTTCAACAAGCACTCTCCCGAGAGAGCCTGTATATTTTTCCAATCTTTCTCTGAAGGATAGAGGATCAATACGGATATGAAAAAATTTCTAATTAAAGAAATATTACACAAGGAACTTACGAGTGCGATTCCATGATTCCAGAAAGGATGAAGCTATTGCCGGAATGATATCATCGGTGGAAACTGCAGCGAACCATTCCATCCACCCACGACCGTTGTCATCATCCATGCTTGATAATAGAGCATGGTGTCTGCGTTTGCTGAAGTTTATCATTACCCCATGGAAGACTGTAGGGGAACAAAGATTCATCACATGAGCTAAATATAGCTCCTCTCTCATCTCTTGGAACAAGCACCGAAGACAAGCAATTGTCCTCCACACAAAAGGACTTACTTGTGCCAAACACACTTGGTAGCGGAGGTACAACTCCGCAATAACAGAGTCAAGCTCTCCACTCAAAAACAATGCTCCCAAAGTAAAGAGATACCTATAAAAGTATGTAAAACCCTCCTTGGGTAGGGTCACTCTCTCTGTTAGATTAGGAGCAACAATGTCCAAATCATGACAGCGGCAATCTTCCTTCACAATAGGAATACTAGGAGGACGGATGGAAGAAGGGTATTTGCCAACGGCCCACGTGTGAGGGTTAGCCGGAGGGAATTTTTATTCAAAATATTTTGTTGTAACAAGACTTCTAGGGATGATGGAACCCACTATTGGAGGAGCAACGTCCTCAACTTTGCTCTTGCTTTTTGAAGAGCTGGTGTTCTTTGAAGAAGAAGCCATTATATGTTACGGATGAAGGAAAAATGGTTTTCATTTGAAGGAAGTTAAATAAAGGGTGAAGAACAATAAATAAGGTTTTGGGAAGTTTGGAGAGTTATGGACTATGAGTAAAGAAGATTGATGCGTATAAGTAAGGTTTAGGCGGCTAAATTCGTGACCGTGATTACCTCGATAACCGACAAAAGCTATGCTGAATCGTAGAATGATGCATGTTCGGGGCATTAAATGCGGAGAGACATGCATCTAATCAACCGTGAGAAGCTTTTCAGAAGGAATCATAGTAGTATCCATCAAAAAGAGTGTTTCTACCAACTTCCTTGTAACGACCCGGCTGATCGTTTTAAGAATTTATGCCTCGATCCCCTATTAACTACATTCCCCGTGTTTGTTTCTGCTATTGTGAGTTGTTGGGAGGATTCGTTTTGAGTTTCGGAGTGTTTTGGGACACTTAGTCCCTAAATGAGAGTTTAAGCTTTAGAATTTGGAACGTAGTCGGAGTAGTGAAAACACGACCTCAAAATAGAATTTCGTTGGTTCCGTTAGCTTCGTTGGGCGATTTCGAGTTTAGGGGCGTATACGGATTGTGTTTTGCAGACTGTCCATCTATCTGGGGGTGAAATGATTTGCTCAACTCCACCCGAGTACCCAACTCATGCTGTACAGCCCTCCAGAACCGCGATGTGAACTGAGTACCTCTATCTGAAATGATGAAAACTGGAATACCCTGAAGACGAACAATCTCCTGGATATAAATCTCTGCCAACCGCTCCAAAGAATAGGTAGTACACACATGAATGAAGTGTGTGGTCTTGGTCAGCTGATCCACAATCACCCAAATGGCATCAAACTTCTTCAAAGTCCGTGGGAGTCCAACTATGAAGTCCACGGTGATCCGTTCCCACTTCCACTCTGGAATCTCTATCTGTTGAAGCAACCCACCTAGTCTCTAGTGATCATACTTTACATGCTAACAATTGAGGCACCGAGCTACAAACCCAACTATATCCTTCTTCATCCGCCTCCGCCAATAGTGCTGCCTGAAATCCTGGTACATCTTCGCGGCACCTGGATGAATGGAATACCGCAAACTATGGGCCGCCAATAGAATCAACTCCCGAAGCCATCAACATTGGGTACACATACCCGACCCTGCATCCTTAATACCCCTTCATCACCAATAGTCACCTCTCTGGCATCACCATATAGGACCTTGCCCTTGAGGACAAGCAAATAAGGGTCATCAAACTGACGCTCCCTAATACGATCAAACAAGGAAGACCAAGAAACCACACAAGCAAGGACCCGACTAGGCTCCGAAAGATCTAATCTCACAAACTGGCTGGCTAAGACCTGAACATCCATCGCCATGGGCCTCTCCGCTGTCAGTAGATAAGTTAAACTCCCCAAGCTCTCTGCCCGGTGACTCAAAGCATCGGCCACCACATTGGCCTTCCTAGGTGATACAAGATAGTGGTATCATAGTCCTTCAACAGCTCTAACCACCTCATCTGGCACAAATTAAGGTCCTTAAGCTTGAACAGATGCTGCAAACTCCAGTGATCAGTATAAATCTCACAAGGCACACCATACAAATAATGACGCCAGATCTTCAAGGCGTGAACAATAGAAGCTAACTCGAGATCATGGACAAGATAATTCTTCTCATGTACCTTCAACTATCTAGACGCGTAGGCAATCACCCTACCGTCCTGCATCAATGCCGCTCCAAGGACGATCCTCGAGGCATCACAATAGATAGTATAGACCCCGAACCTGTAGGCAGTATCAAAACTGGGGCTGTAGTCAAAGCTGTTTTGAGCTTCTAAAAGCTCTCCTCACACTCTTCTGTCCACTTGAACGGAACACCCTTCTGGGTCAGTCTGGTCATAGATACTGCAATGGATGGAAATCCCTCAACAAATCGACGATAATAACCCACCAAGCCAAGAAAACTACGGATCTCTGTAGCTGAGGATGGTCTGGGCCAACTCTGCACTGCTTCCACTTTCTTTGGATCCATCTTTATCCCCTCACTAGATACCACGTGACCCAAGAATGCCACGGAATCCAACCAAAACTCACATTTTGAGAACTTATCATATAACTTCTTTTCTCTCAAGGTCGGAAGCACTGTCCTCATGTGCTTGTCATGATCTTACCGACTCAGGGAATATACCAGAATATCATCAACAAAAACAATGACGAACGAGTCAAGATGTGGCTGGAACACACTGTGCATCAAATTCATGAATGTTGTTGGGGCATTGGTCAGCCCAAATGACATAACAAGGAACTCGTAATGACTATACCGAGTCCTGAAGGCAGTCTTCAGGATATCTGCTCCCGAATCTTCAACTGATGGTAACCTGAACACAAGTCAATCTTAGAAAACACTTGTGCACCCTGTAACTGGTCAAACAAATCATCAATACAAGACAAAGGATACTGGTTCTTCACTGTAACTTTGTTCAACTAGCGATAATCAATGCACATACGTATATAACTATCCTTTTTCTTCACAAACAAGACAGGAGCACCCCCAAGGTGATACACTGGGCTGAATAAAACCCTTGTCAAGCAATTCCTGTAACTGATCCTTCAACTCCTTCAACTCAGGAGAGGCCATATGATACGGAGGAATAGAAATGGGCTGAGTGCCCGACAACAGATCAATGCCAAAATCAATATCTTTATCGGGTAGCATACCCGGAAGATCAGCTGGAACCACATCAGGGAAGTCCCGTTCTACTGGGACTGAATCAATTGTAGGGGTATCAATACTAACATCTATCGCATAGGCCAGATACGCATCACACCCATTCTCAACCATTCACTGAGCTTTAAGGAAAGAAATAACTTTACTGGGAGTGTGATGTAAAGTACCCGTCCACTCTACTCGCGGTACACCTGGCATAGCCAGCGGCACGGTTTTGGCATGACAATCAAGAATAGCATAATGGGGTGACCACCAGTCCATGCCCAAGATAATATCGAAATCTACCATGTTGAGCAATAATAAATCGACTCTGGTCTCAAAACCACTAAGAGCAACCAAACACGACCGATAAACCTGGTCCACAACAAGAGAATCCCCCACAAGAGTAGAAACATAAACAAGGGGACTCAAAGAATCCCGAGATATGCCCAAATGTGGGGCAAAATAAGAAGACACATAAGAATAAGTGGACTCTGGATCAAATAGAACCGATGCATCTCTATGAGAAACCAGGACAATACCTGTGATGACAAAATCGGAGGCGACAACCTTAGTATAGGAAGGAAGAGCATAATATCTGGCTTGGCTTTCCCCTCTAGGGCGACCTCTACCTCCCCGACCACCACCTCTAGCTGGCTGAGCAGGTAGGGTAGCAAATGGTGCTAGAACCATAGCTTGAGAACTCTGCGGGGCACGCTATAGTTGAAGAGTATATAAAGGTGCACCCCTCCTAAGTCTAGGGAAATCCCTCACCTTATGGCGTGTGTCACCACACTCAAAACAAGCTTTGGGAGGACATGGTGGTTGTGACTGGCTCCGGCTAGGTCCGCTGGACTAACCACTGAAAGCACCCCACGCAAAAGGCGCACTAGATACTGGAGGTGCATAATAAGGCTCCTGAGGTCTATGAGGAGCTGGAATACCACTGGCTACTGGAAGAGCTGAATGAACGAGGCGACTCCTATATCCCCTACCATAACGAACTACAGCTGAAGCACGAGCAACAGAATAATAGCCCGACTCTCAAGACCTCTTGGCCCCCCTCCTCTCTATCCCGAGCATGTATACCTTTCACTCTTCTAGCAATGCTCACCACCTACTGATAAGAAATATCCATCTCCAACTCACGATCCATGCTAGACCTAATGCTGGGAATGAGCCCCTCAATAAATCGGCAAACTCTCTTACGAACTGTAGCAACCAAGGTTAGTGCATGCCTAGCCAAGTCAGTGAAACAGACAATATACTCTGAAACAGTCATAGTTCCCTAGCGCGAATGCTCAAACTCTGCACGCCATGTGTCCCTAAGGCTCTGAGGGACAAACTCTCTCAGGAACATATCTGAAAACTGAGTCCAAGTAAGGGATGCTGCCTCAGCTGGACTGTCCAACTCAAAAGTATGCCAACACTAGTAGGCTGCTCTTCGAAGCTGGAAGGCATTGAAAGAAACCCTACTCGATCCTGATATACCATAGTGCGAAGGATACGGTAATACTACTCCAAAAATCCAGGGCATTATCTGATGATAAACCACTGAATACATGAGGCTTATACTTTTTGTACCTCTCAAGCCTCTGCTACACATCCTCTGAAGTCGCTACCCTGTCCTTGGGCTGATCTAGGGCCACAGGCAGTACCGGTATAACTTCTAGGATCTAATCAACCTGGACAACTGCTCAGGATTGAGGGCGGCGAGAGGCTGTGCTCCTTCCCCGGCCTGCGATGTGGTTGCAGCAAGGGGAATCATCCATGCATGAGCTAGAGTGGTGTACATGCTCACGAACTATGCAAGAGTCTCCTGAAGAGCTGGAATAGTAGTAGCAATAGGCGTACCAGGTGCCTTGGCTCCGGATGGAACTGCTGGAGGCTCCTTTGTGGCAGCTCGCGCGGGTGCTCTAGCAGCACCAGGGGTGCGTCCTCGGCTTCTACCCCGGCCCCAACCTCTGACATCTCTAGTAGGGGGCGTGGGTGCCTGGTCATCTCCAGTAGCACGTGTCCTTACCATCTGTGAGAGAATAGAAGACAGAAGTTTTGAATTGTGATATCAAAATCTCACACGACAAGGAAGTCAAATGAAGTGGAATTTTCCTAACAGTTACATAGCCTATCGTAGATAAGTACACATGTCTCTGTACTGATCAGCAAGACTCTAATAAACCGGCTTGTAATTCATAACTCCTATGAACCTAGAGCTCTGATACCAACTTGTCACGACCCAAGTTCGCCCTTCATGAACTATTGTGACGGCACCTAGTCTCTATGACTAGGTAAGCCTAATGGTTTGCGGAAAAAGAAATGAAAGATAACAACTAGCCAAAAACTGCGGAATAAACATAAATAAAACATTTAAGATGCCGCTCGTCATATACAAATATAAACTCTCAAACTGAGTCAACCCCCAAAACCCAACATCTAATGAAATCACAAGCTATTGAATAACTACAAGTGTTCTAATCTCCAGAATGTCTAAACAAAAGTAAATACAGGAGAGCTAAAGCTAGAGGGGAGAATAGAGAGGGACTCCTCGGTCTGAGGACGCGGAAGATATACCTCGAAGTCTCTGAACATCGCCTCGCCTCACTGATGGTATGGCTAAGCCGAAGAACCTGGATCTGCACACGAAAAACATGCACAGGAAGGGCATGGGTACACCACCGCGATACTCAGTAAGTGCCAAGCCCAACCTCGGTCGAGTAGTGACGAGGAAAGTCAAGGCCTTACTGATTATAGATGCAAAACAAGGTAAAATAGTATAGAATGCGACAATATAAATAAGGTGCTAATAGTTTATAACGAATAAAATCACACAAAGAATCAAACTCAGTACACAGAAATAACAATAGGGGATATCCCGAGATATCGTCCCGTAGTCCAAAACGTAAATGTCCAGAGGATCCCTAGGATATCGTCCCGTAATCCGAATCATAAATATGCAGGAGAAACTCCCGGAATACCAATCCGTAGTCCCAAAGTAAATATCCAGTACAGGGTATCTACCAGGTGTTGTCCCGTAGTCCCAAATATAAATGTCTAGGGGGATCCGTAGTCCAAAAATAAACAAGCAAGGGGATATCCCGGGGTATCGTCCCGTACTCCCAAAGTAAATCACACAACAAATCTTAGGACAATTTACAGTTCTATTCTAGAATTTAAGCAGGAAATTCTACTCTAACATGTTGCACGGAGTACAATTAGGCAAGTAAAGCAGGTAAGACAGTTAAATCACATAAGCATGCTTTTCCTAAACTAAGCAAGAGGCTTCAAGTACAAGTATTGCTCAGTTACAAGAAAATATTAACTTAATGAAAACAGGATTTCAACAATTAGCACGTCTACGCACTCGTCACCTCACGTACACGGCACTCATATAACAAAAATAGCAAATCCTAAGGGAGGTTCCCCTACACAAGGTTAGACAAACAATTTACCTCGAACCAACTCAATCAACTCAAAATCACGCTCTTGCCATGAGTACTCGACTTCAAATGGCCCAATTCTATTCAAATTAATTGGATAATGTAAATATAACTTCAAGTAACTAATTCAACTAATAAATTCGAAGCTAACATGTGAAATTAGGAAAATCGCCCAAAAAGTTCCCGGGCCCATGTCTGGAAATTGGATAAAATTCGCAAAACTAGAATCCTTACACTCTCACGAGTTTATATATACCAAATACATCAAAATCGGACCACAAACAACCCCTCAAATCCCTAAACCGAAGTCTCCAAATTCAAACCCTAAACCCCCAATTTTAACCCTTATTTTCCATAAATTTCTTGCCAAATCAGTAGAATAATACCATATAGACGAGTTTGGGTTCCAAAAATCTTACCTCCTTGAAGCTCCCTTGAATCCTCTCTCAAAAACCTCCCAAAAAGCTCAATTCTCGGATAAAAATGGTGAAAGAATAGGCTAAAATCGCGACAGAAACCTTGTATAGGTTCTGGCTTAGAGTTTCCACACCTGCGGCCATTTCCTCGCACTTGCGGTCCTAGGTGCGCATCTGCGAAAATTCACCGGCCGCACCTGCGCTTCACTTACCACATCTGCGGTCTCGTAGGTGCGATAATGCAACCTCACCTGTGACTCCTGATTTTCCTTCCTCTGGCCGCATATGCGACTGGCCACACGCTTCTGCGGGCCTGCACCTACGGTCCCCAATCCGCAGGTGCGGTTATGATAGTGCTTCAGCAGCTGAAGCTGCTTCCATCTCCCAATTTCTTCCGTCAACCTTCCGAAATAATCCTGAGGTACTCGGAACCTCAACCAAAAATATGAACGAGTCATATACTACTATTTAAACTCATACCAACCGTCGAAACACTCAAAACAACGTTGGAATACCAAATCACCCTCGGATTCAAGCCTAAGGATTCCAAAACTTCCAATTTCTACTTTCGATCAAAAAGTCTATCAAACCTCGTCCAAATTACCTAAAATTTTGTACACACATCCCAAATGGCACAACGGACCTACTCCAACTTCCAGAATTCCATTCCGACCCCGATATCAAAATCTCACTATCGAACCGGAAACTTTAAAAATTCGACTTTCGGATTTTAAGCCTAATTAAGCTACGGATGCATTATTCAGATTCTTGAGAATATGCTTCGTGCGTGTGTGATGGTGTTTGGAGGTTCTTGGGATCAGTTCTTGCCACTGGCGGAGTTTGCCTACAACAACAGTTATCAGTCCAGCATCCAGATGGCACTGTATGATGCTTTGTATGGTAGGCGGTGTAGATCCCCGGTAGGTTGATTTGAGCTGAGTGAGGTTAGATTATTAGGCACATACTTGGTTAAGGATGCCTTGGAGAAGGTTAAGGTGATTCAGGATAGACTCCGTACAACCCAGTCCAGACAGAAGAGTTACGCAAATCGGAAGGTTCGTGATGTTTCCTATATTGTTAGAGATCGGGTCTTTCTTCGAGTTTCGCCTATGAAGGGCATTCTAAGATTTGGAAAGAAAGGGAAGTTGAGTCTGAGGTTTATTAGTCCTTTCGAGATATTGAGACGTGTTGGGGAAGTTGCTTATGAGCTTGCCTTACCTCCCAGCTTGGCAGGAGTTCATCCGGCATTTCATGTTTTGATGCTCCGGAGATATCACGATGACCTGTCACACGTGTTGGATTTCAGTTCAGTCCAATTGGATAAGGATCTCAGTGGCGGGGTCGGATAGTCGAGGAGGTGACCTGGGAGATCAAGTAGGATATGCGCAGTGGTTACCCTCATATTTTTACTACTTCAGATATATCTCTATGCTCATTCGAGGACGAACAAATGTTTTAAGTGGGGGAGGGTGAAATGACCCGGCAAGTCATTTTTAAGAATTTACGCCTCGATCCCCTATTAAATGCATTCACCGTGTTTGTTTCTGCTATTATGAGTTGTCGGGAGGATTCGTTTTGAGCTTCGAAGTGTATTGTTGTCCCTAAATGAGAGCTTAAGCTTTAGAATTTGGACCGTAGTCGGAGCAGTAAGAAGACGGCCTCAGAATGGAATTCCGTTGGTTCCACTAGCTCCATTTGGTGATTTCGGGCTTAGGGGCATATTTGGATTGTGTTTTAGAGGTTCGTAGCTTAATTAAGCTTGAAATGCCGAAAGTCGAATTTTTGAAGTTTCCAGTTCGATAATGAGATTTTGATATCGGGGTCGGAATGGAATTCTGGAAGTTAGAGTAGGTCCGTTGTATCATTTGGGATGTATGTGCAGAATTCCAGGTAATTCGGACGAGGTTTGATGGACTTATTGATCGAAAGCGGAAATTTAAAATTTTGGAATCCTTAGGCTTGAATCCGAGGGTGATTTTGTATTTCGCGTTGTTTTAAGTGTTCCGAGGGTTGGAACGAGTTTAAATAGTAGTATATGACTCGTTTGTATTTTTGGTTGAGGTTCCGGGGGCCTCGGGATGATTTCGGAAGGTTGACGGAAGAAATTGGGAGAATTAAAAGCAACTTCAGCTGCTGAAGTGCTGTCATAACCGCACCTGCAGATTGGGGCCCGCAGGTACGGGACCGCAGAAGCGTGTGGCCAGTCGCAGATGCAGCCAGAGGAAGGAAAATCAGGAGTTGCAGGTGTGGGTGCTTTATCGCACCTGCGAGACCACAGATGCGGTAAGTGAAGCACAGGTGCGACTGGTGCATTTAAGTGAATTTTCGCAGATGCGCACCTGGGTCCGCATGTGCGAGTAAATGGCTGCAGGTGCGGAAACCCTGGGCCAAAACCTATATAAGGTCTCTGTCGCGATTTTAGCCTATTCTTTCACCCTTTTTATCCGAGAATTGAGCCTTTTGGGAGGTTTTTGAGAGAGGATTCAAGGGAGCTTCAAAGAGATAAGATTTTTGGAACCCAAACTTGTTTATATGGTATTATTCTACTGATTTGGCAAGAAATTTATGGAAAATAAGGATTAAAATTGGGGGTTTAGGGTTTGAAATTGGAAACTTCGGTTTAGGGATTTGAGGGGTTGTTTGTGGTCCGATTTTGATGTATTTGGTATGTATGAACTCGTGAGAGTGTAAGGATTCTAGTTTTGCGAATTTTATCCAATTTCCAGACATGGGCCCGGGAACATTTTGGGCGATTTTCCTAATTTCACATGTTAGCTTCGAATTTATTAGTTGAATTAGTTACTTGAAGTTATATTTACATTATCCAATTAATTTGAATAGAATTGGGCCATTTGAAGTCGAGTACTCATGGCAAGAGCATGATTTCGAGTTGATTGAGCTGGTTCGAGGTAAATTGCTTGTCTAACCTTGTGTAGGGGAACCTCCCTTAGGATTTGGTATTTTTGTTATATGAGTGTCGTGTACGTGAGGTGACGAGTGCGTACACGTGCTAATTGTTGAAATCCCGTTTTCATTAAGTTAATATTTTCTTGTAATTGAGCAATACTTGTACTTGAAGCCTCTTGCTTAGTTTAGGAAAATCATGCTTATGTGATTTAATTGTCTTACCTGCTTTACTTGCCTACTTGTACTCCATGCAGCATGTTAGAGTCGAATTTCCTTCTTAAATTCTAGAATAGAACTATAAATTCTCTTGAAATTTGTTGTGTTATTTACTTTGGGACTACGGGACGATACCCCGGGAGATCCCCCTGCTTGTTTATTTTGGGACTACGGATCGGTATTCCGGTAGATACCCTTGCACATTATATTTGGGACTACGGGACAACACCCAGTAGATCCCCTGTACTGGATATTTACTTTGGGACTACGGATTGGTATTCCGAGAGTTTTCCCTACATATTTATGACTCGGACTACGGGACGATATCCTGGGAGATCCTCTGGACATTTACGTTTGGGACTACGTGACGATATCCCGGGAGATCCCCAGTTGCTATTTCTGTGTACTGAGTTAGATTCTTTTTGTGATTTTATTCGTTATAGACTGTTAGCACCTTAATTATATTGTCGTATTCTATACTATTTTACCTTATTTTTCATCTATAATCAGCAGGGCACTGACCTTCCTCGTCACTACTCGACCGAGGTTAGGCTTGGCACTTACTCAGTACCGCTGTGGTGTACTCATGCCCTTCATATGCATATTTTTCGTGTGCATATCCAGGTTCTTTGGCTCAGCCATACCATCAGTGAGGCGAGGCGATCTTCAAAGACTTCGAGGTATATATGCCGCGTCCGCAGACCGAGGAGTCCCTCTCTATTTTCCCTTCTAGCTTTAGCTCTCATATATTTACTTTTGTTTAGACATTCTGGAGATTAGAACACTTGTAGTTATTCAACAGCTTGTGATTTCATGAGATTCCGGATTTTAGGAGTTGACTCAATTTGAGAGTTTACATTTGTATATGTCGAGCGGCATCTTAAATGTTTTATTTATGTTTATTCCTCAGTTTTTAGCTAGTTTTTATCTTTCGTTTCTTTTTCCGCAAACCGTTAGGCTTACCTAGCCATAGAGATTAGGTGTTGTCACGACAGTTCATGGAGGGCGAACTTGGGTCGTGACATTCCTAGTTACACAAAGTTATGCCACCGAAAATTAGGGGGACTCTCTATATACGGTAAAATATGTTAAGCCAGTTGGCCGCTTAAAAGAATGGCACGTGGAACCTAAGGCGAGGGATAGTCAGAACCGAAGGCAATTATCTTGTTTGTTACCGGAAGGAATAACACTCATAAAGAGGCAATAAATACCCTCCGTCCGGTAACATTTAATGCATAATATTTCACAACATTTTGTATACTGCCCGTTACAAAAGGATAGGCATTCATGCCTGCCGTTACACACTCTTCAATAACACTCATAATTGGCATTGAAGAGGGGCTTGATCCTAGGTCCTTATTCCCTATATGTAACTATAAATAGTGAGCTCTACTACCATTGTAGGGAGACGACTTTTCTAGCAAACATATGCTATAATCTATTCAAAGCTTTATACAATTTTACTTTCTTGTTCTTTAGTCTCATCATTGTTGGGCCCGAAAGCTCTGCCCCCGAAATTACTATTTTCTATGATTTCATCTGCATTTCAAGGCTAAGTATTGCACATTTTGTTAATTCTTTCATTATTACAGGATCAAATTAATTTACTTATTTAGAAACCATATATAAATTCAACTATACCATTTTACGGGTAAACCAAAGGCCAAGGGTAAGTTTAAATTTTACTTGGAGAATACTAGTAGAAGACAACAAGGGCTTCAGGCAGATGAGTACTTATTCCACGGGGGTTTATTCAACCTACTTGTACCATGTAATTTTTTGAAATGCCCTTCATGATCATATTTAGGTTAGTACCAAACGCTTGCTGATTTGTACTAAGCTAGCTCATTAGTTTAGTTTTAACAGTTTAGTTAATTAAAGGTACACATTACGTGTTACTGTAGTGTCTTGAACAGTTACTTCCAATTATAGATTTCTTTTTGAGCTAATGAATAGTAAAATGGTGTACTTTCTCTCTCCATTTCTTCTGATGTGATATTGGCAAGGTTGTTGTTTCTCCCTTACCTAGGCAACCTACATTAACTTTCTTCGTTTAATTAGTTGAACAATAAAGAAAGTAATAAGAAACACATCCCATATTTCCAAGCAAGCATAAATTCATACACTACAAGAAATTTGACTTTCAGCGACTAATTCTTAACGAAGGGATAAAAATGCGATCGTAATAAGTGTACTTATAACGACACAATCTTTTTCCAATGGTGAATTTTCATTTTTCAGTTCCATATTAACGTGGGGATATTATTCAGGCCTTGAAAAGCTTAATATCCGGTCGTAATTAGCAAAAATTAAGGCGCTACTTTTTCCCTCTTTATTTTTCACAACCCACGTCTCTCGGGCCTTCCACCCCCCCCCCCCCAAAAAAAAAAAAAAAAAAAAGAAAGGGAAAACCCTCAACCTTCCCTCTATTTTGATCGCAAAACACATTTAGAGATATGTTAAAAAAAACTTCAGCCTTATCTCGTTACTCCTCACCATCACCTGCTTATCTACTAGTGTGGTCGTTGTCACATGTGATTGATAAATAAAATACTGTTATGAAATAAAGACTATAAATTAAAGACAAGTATAGAGAGAAACTGATATATTATTCGAATTCAAACTGATGTACATAATGAACTGAAATCTCTTCTATTTATAGAAGAAAGGAAGCTGCTGTGTAAGCTGCTACTACAAGCTGCTGTGTAAGCTGCTACTACAAGCTGCAGTGTAAGCTACTATAAGCTGCTGTGTAAGCTGCTACTACAAGCTGCTGTGTAAGCTGCCACAAGCTGCTGCTGTACCAGATATGTATAATCTTCTACTGAGAGCAATATTTATCCATAACGGAGTACTGAATGGATAAGCTTATTATACCCGGTATGGATAATCTTCTACCGGGGGTAATGTTTATCCATAACTGGGTACTGAAAAGATAAGCTTATTATACCCGATATGGATAAACTTCTACTGGGGGTAATGTTTATCCATAACCGGGTACCGAAGTGATAAGCTTCTTCAGGAAGCTTATTTCCAATATAGTACTAAATAGATAAACATATTTACGGTGGAGTCCCATATGGATAAGCTTCTTCAGGAAGCTTATTTACAACGGAGTACTAAATGAACATCCATAATATAATATATTTATAACACTCCCCCTTGGATGTTCATTAAAAGATAATGTGCCTCATTAAAACCTTACTAGGAAAAACCACGTGGGAAAAAAAATCACAGTGAAGGAAAAAGAGTACACATATTTAGTAAGACGCATTGCTAGGTACCTCATTAAAAACCGCATAAAACAAACCCATATCAAGAGTTCCCTTTAAATATCGCAATATATGCTTAATCCCGTTCCAATGTCTCCGTGTAGGAGAAGAACTATATCTTGCTAGTAAATTAACAGAAAATGCTATGTCAGGCCTTGTAGCATTAGCAAGATACATTAGTGCACCAATTGCACTGAGATAGGGTACTTCGGGACCAAGGAGTTCCTCGTCCTCTTCTGGAGGTCGGAACAAATCCTTATTCACTTCAAGTGATCGAACAACCATTGGTGTACTCAATGGGTGCGCTTTGTCCATGTAAAAGCGTTTTAAGACCCTTTCTGTATAGGCAGATTGATGGATAAAGATCTCGTCTGCTAAATGTTCAATTTGCAGACCAAGACAAAGTTTTGTCTTTCCAAGATCTTTCATCTCAAATTCTTTCTTAAGATATTCAATTGCCTTTTGGAGCTCTTCTGGAGTTCCAACAAGATTTATGTCATCAACATAAACAGCAAGTATAACAAATTCTGATGCCATTTTCTTTATAAAAATACATGGACAAATAACATCATTTATGTAACCTTCTTTCAGCAAATATTCACTAAGGCGATTATACCACATGCGCCCAGATTGCTTTAAACCGTACAAAGATCTTTATAATTTGATCGAGTACATTTCTCAAGACTTTGAATTATATGCTTCGGGCATTTTCAATCCTTCAAGGATCTTCATATAGATTTAGCCAAATAAGTCATATAGGTTAAGACTTGTATCTAAATGGTACGACATCTTCAAGTGTCTGGACTGCTAGTCCGATCCTCACAATCGTTTACAATATTGTGCACTATATTGTATTAAATGTATCGTCGACGATCATTTTGTGTCAGTTCCGAAGCGACATAACTTGTGGATATCTCATCACTTTCTTTATTTTCAGGTACCTGAACTTTTCCGGGAGTTTCATGAAATGTTATGTCGTGGGCTCTTCTAGAGCATATTTCCTCCTCATTATGATCATTTTGATCATTAGCTCCTACTATTTTTCAAGGATTGTTACCTTTGGAACCGATTGGTCTACCACGCTTCATGCGTACAGTAAACTCTATCCTTCAGGGACTTTAATTTTAATAGGAGCATTTGCAGCTGAAATATGATATTTAATTTTAGATCAGCAAATGCTTCTGACATTCGACTTGAATTATCTTCTAAGTGAGGATCATGATAATTCGATTCATATAGCATATTTTTCAACTGCTTATTCCATCCCCCAAATGTTAGAAAAACTAACATATATCCCCAATCATCTTTGGGAAACATATCTTTGTGTATTATGGTAGAGAAATTAATCATATACCACGCAACAAAAGATAGTAAAAATATTTGGTTTCTGATCCTAAACCAATTGTGAAGGGAGGACTTATCATATATTGTTGATCTGATGCATACAAGTGCTGCTATATGCAATTTAGAAAATCTTAGACCAACACATGAAGCTTTGTTCTCATAAGCAATGGTTTAGACATTAATAGGAGGTATTCAATGCTAAACCAGCTTGGATATAAACCAGCATTATCAAGATGAACTGTCTTGATTTCATAATCTGAAAATTATGCTCTTAATCGAGAAAAGCAATTCCAAATGCCAAACTGCAGGTTGACAATAATTACACATGTAACCATCTCATATATGCACCTATAAGTGGTTCACATGATAGGTGAACGGGCCCATATTCACCTTTTATATATTTCAGAATCAGGGGTCTTAGTCCCAACTTTAGCTGGTATAATCAATTCATTATGAGAACAAGCAACACATGAGAATTCCTGAAGAATCTTCTAGTTCTTTAGTATATGCTTATCTGAATTCTCAAATAGCTCATTTAAAAATGGCAAATGAAAACTTCAAGTTTATCATGTCATGTGCTATCTCTTAGTAAACTTCTGGTTTACTATGGCATAAACTTTTGCTTTAGTAAACTTCTGGTTTACTGTGATACATGATATAGTACAAATTAAAGAATAAGGTAGGTAACTTCTCACATACATATTATTTTACCCCCTATGATTGTGGAAACATGAAGATTATCAATCTTCCAATCATTTGTAGTCTCAATATGATAGCCATTTGTATTAGTAAACTTCAGGTTTACTACAACATATGTTTTGACCATAATCATATAATATGAATGACATATTTGTATATAAGCTCTTCGAGAGCCTTAATTTATTATCCACAATCTAATATTTATCTGGCACTACTGGTGTCATGTATTCTTTAGGCAAACATTTAGCTCTTCAGGAGTTATTGATACATTTTGTACTATCAAATATTGCTCAGACACTGCTGGTGTCATGAGAGAAAATCACAATCAAATAAACAATGTAAAACAATTGTTTAAGCACACGAAAACTCTTCTTCATAATATTTTTCCACTTCAGGAGGCAATTTCAACTATGTTACTTCTTCAGGAGCAAATTTAAAATATGAAATATTGAGTATATATTCTCTCAATTATATTAACTCTTCTGGAGGTGAATTGTAATGTATTCACATCAAGAGCGTGTTCATATTTACCCGACTTATTAGTATTGTCACATTCACTTCAGGGAATGGATTAATGTTATCAAAAGTTCTCATCCTTCAGGAAATCGAACATAATTATCTGAATGCGCATTAATCACATCAAATTGTGATGCCTCAACCTCTTTTAAAATATTTACTACTTCAGGAGCAAATCGAGGCGTGCATTTAATATAGAGAATATTTATGTAGCTTATCTTCAATTGTAACTATAGAAAGCCTAAATTATCACTTCTGGTGATCATAGACATATACCACTTCTGGTGGTTAACAAAATATAATTACAATGAGATATATGAAATATAACTACTTCTGGTGGTTGTATATTTCTTGCAAACTCTGCTAGAGTTTAAGTTGATCTAATAATATTATCCATATTCTTTAAAATGACATAAATAAGATATATTATAGTAAACATCATTATCAAATCATAATTTTTCTTTATGTACAACAATTACATAACCATACTATCTATTACAAATAACAAAAAATAAAATATTTACATTTCTACAGATTCACCACAGATTACATGACTTGTTTCTCCTTCTGGGAGTGCAAAGTAATCAGCTACATCCAAATGCATGAAGTCTAAATTATCTTCAGAAATAAAATTTGCTTCAGCATTTTTCTGTCTTCTTCAGGGAGGCTTGATAAAGCTCAACCAGGTGCTTTGGCGTACGACAAGTACGTGACCAACGCCCTTTTCCTCCACATCTATAACATGCATTTTCTACATTTGGCGCTTGCACCGCTTCATGCTTTTGTTCCTTCCTTTTCCACTGCTGGTGGTGAGAAGGCTTCTTTGGTGCATTATTATTACCATGATTGGGGTTTCTTCCCCGACCACGGTCATGACCACGACTGGGGCCACGACCTTGGTGGAAGTTCGTCTCATTCACTTCAGGGAATGGACAAGAACCAATAGGTCGGCTTTCATGATTTTTCATTAATAGCCCATTATGTTGCTCTGCTATAAGAAGATGTGAGATAAGTTCAGAATACTTTTTAAATCCCATCTCTCGATATTGCTGCTGCAGGAGCATATTCGAGGCATGAAAAGTGGTGAAAGTTTTCTCCAACATATCATGATCAGTAATATTATCACCACATAATTTTAATTGGGAAATAATTCTGAACATAGCAGAATTATACTCACTGATAGATTTAAAATCTTGTAGCCTTAGATGAGTCCAATCATAACGTGCCTGTGGAAGAACGACCATCTTCAGGTGGTCATATCTATCTTTCAAATTATTCCACAGTATGACTGGATCTTTAATAGTGAGATATTCCATTTTCAGGCCCTCATCAAGGTGATGGCGTAGGAATATCATTGCTTTGGCACGGTCTTGGTTTGATGCCTGATTTTTATCCTTGATGGTGTCTGCCAGACCCATCGCATCAAGATGAATTTCAGCATCAAGCACCCAAGACATGTAGCTTTTGCCCGATATATCCAGGGCTACAAATTCAAGTTTAGAAAGATTTGACATTATTTAGGAAAAGAAAGTTCTTACCTCAGATACTTTCAAAATATTTGCTCGAGATGGTAGAGCTTCGTGCTGATAACGTGTTATGAAATAAAGACTATAAATTAAAGACAAGTATAGAGAGAAACTGATATATTATTCGAATTCAAACTGATGTACATAATGAACTGAAATCTCTTCTATTTATAGAAGAAAGGAAGCTGCTGTGTAAGCTGCTACTACAAGCTGCAGTGTAAGCTACTATAAGCTGTTGTGTAAGCTGCTACTACAAGCTGCTGTGTAAGTTGCTACAAGCTGTTGTGTAAGCTGCTGCTGTACCAGATATGGATAATCTTCTACTAAGAACAATATTTATCCATAACGGAGTACTGAATGGATAAACTTATTATATCCGGTATGGATAATCTTCTACCGGGGGTAATGTTTATCCATAACCGGGTACTGAAAAGATAAGCTTATTATACCCGGTATGGATAAACTTCTACTGGGGGTAATGTTTATCCATAACCGGGTACCGAAGTGATAAGCTTCTTCAGGAAGCTTATTTCCAATATAGTACTAAATAGATAAACATATTTACGGTGGAGTCCCATATGGATAAGCTTCTTCAGGAAGCTTATTTACAACGGAGTACTAAATGAACATCCATAATATAATATATTTATAACAAATACATCATTTTTAGAGTTTTCTTCTCATCAATGTACGTTTCTGCTTTTGTAACTATTAATTGCACTTTTATAACTATTAACTGCGAATTTTCTTCTCATCAATATAAGTTTCTACCTTTGTAAATATTAATTGCATTTTTTTAACTATTAATTGCAGCTGTAGAATGCCGAATTTTTCATAGTCCTGCGTTTACACTGTATGTTTCAATCTAGGGTTCTTTTGCTTGTTATGGTATCTGTAAATTTAATTTTGGACTAATATTTATAACTACTCTGTTCACATGTTTTTCGGACTATGTTGTATATACTGATGTGAGCACATTTTTTAGTAGATTTGCTTGAAATTAAAAAGAGGTGGGATGATGCTGATTATTGAATACACTCGTTAATTTGATAATTTGTGATGATTATACTCTATCCATTTTCAGCCATTGATTTGGAATTGAGCTTATGACCAGTTATCTAGAGGGAAGAAGATAGAATGTAGTGGTTCATCTTCATAAATGTCAACTAGAGACGTGCGGAAAAGGCTGTACCTTGAGCATGGAAGTTGCAGAAACCACTTTCGTGTTTCAATATTTTCGTGACACTGTCTTTTTTCAGAATTACTTATGCAAGAAAAATAGTATTTTATAATTTTTTTGTAATTGTGAGCACGTGATTTTTGTCTTATATGAATTATTTTCATAGATTCAAGAAAAATAAAAGTTTCCATTATTTGCAATTTCGTAGCATTTTTTTTTGTATGTGCATGTTTATTTTATTTAATTCATGAAAACACAAAAAATACTCTGCATTCGCATTTATGATCTAATTTTGCATTCTTGAATTAATTAGTAATTCAGTGTTTTATAAAAATGAAAAAATCACAAAAAATAACTTATTTTGCATTCTTTAATTTTTGGTTTCGAATTTTGGTAGTTTTCTTTAATATGGTGTCTAAATAGTTGTGATAATTATTATTTAGAGTTAGTTAATTTAATTTGATAGGATTATTTGATTAGGGATTAATTTAGATTTTATTTTTAATTTTAATTTAAAAGAATTTTGGAAAATTGAATTGAAAAGGAAAAGGGAATAAAATAAGAAGAGAGTCAGATCTGGGCCATTAATTCGAAGCCCAAACGTTACCCATCACCCCTTACCCGGGCCAAAACCACCCTGACCCGTTCAGTCTCCCCCTTAATCAAAACGACGTTGTTTCATTAGCTTTTGATCAGAGCCGTTAATCGTTCCTAATCCAACGGATGAGAACTGGGTTCCCTTTAATATTTATAGGTCTGAACTCCTCCCCCCCCCCTCCTAGCTAGTCGTCTCTCTCACACCAGAGACCAAACATAAATCCTAATAGCCGCCATCCTTTCCCACCGTCCTCCGGTGGCGGCGCCATCTCCAAACGCCACCAAAATCACACCCTAGAGCCTCCTCACTCCCCTCTTTCTAACTCCACACTCCATTACCCTCGAATATTGCCCTAGTTCCTCGAATTTTAGATCAGAGATGAGCCCTAGAAATTCCAAGTAAAGTTTTGGCGAAATTTCGTGTCTAATCCGATTTTATTCGTGTTTTCTTCGTAAGAGCACACGATTAACATCAGATTTGGCCGGAAAATCCGAGGATTTGAAGACCCATGCCCCCTATTTCATTTTCTGAACTTCTCTTAGGTATTTTCTTTTCTTCTTTTGGTTGAATCTGTTCTTCGTTTGTTTTTCTGTTTTCTGTTTCTTCTCCTCTTCTTGAATCATTTTTTATTTGTTCCGGAGTTTATTTATTCATGCATGAGTAATTGGAGTCTTTTTCTTAATTAGTATAGTTAGGTTGTAATCAGATTAGTTTTAAAATTGTTAGTTTGGTTAAGTTTAGTTAGTAAATCATTTAGGCTAAAGTTTTAATTGTCCCATGTTATTTGGTGTTTACAACTTGTTAATTAGATAATTGCTAGTTGGGCTGAATGAATTTTTGATCTTGTGGGTTGGGTTTTGGGTCTATTCCTGCTCATTTGGGTCTGAACAATTGGGTCAAAATTGACCCATGGCCCATTTGGTCTGTCTGGTATATTAACAGGGGTTCAGGAGCAATTTGGGAAGTCTAGGTGGGGGAATCTCATTTAACTAAATAGGAAGCTTCTAGGAAGCTGGGAAAGGGGGACTATTCTGAATTTGTGATTTTTTAACTAAGGGTATCTGAGCTAAATTGAAAATTCAAAAAGGTTTCAAGTGTAAAATTGAACCCTTTTAAGCAGCACTAGTAGCTTGCATATAAAGACATCCTAACTTGAGACTCAAGGGGGAGGGAAGAGTTAAAAAAAATTGAGAAAACAAAGACGGCTAAGAATTTCACTGAAAGTTATTGTTTCATTGAGTATTTTTTGTGATTTCTTAAGATTCGAATTCCTGAAATGATATCTGATCTATCTGGGGCTGAAATGGTTTGATTTGGGTGGTTTAAGAGTTTGGTTGAAGTTCTGGTTAATTTTTATTGATTGTTGCACATCATTTTTGGGTTTGAACTGGTTTTGCTGGGACTGATTTCTGCTACTGTTCTATTGCTGCTCAACCACTCATTCATTTTTTCTTTTATTTCCTTTCAATCTCCAGGTATCTCTTGGAACCATAACAACATGAAAATGTGAATTTGCACTTTGAATATGAAGTACTTTGGATACAAGTTGAATCTCAAGTCTATTTCTTCCATTTCTGTGTAATTATATATGTAAATCCTATATTATGCATGTTAGTCTAGCCCTTCCTCATGTTGCTAAGGTCTGGAAAAGTGAATCCATATTTGCTCGTTGGATTGATTCTGAGGGGATTTGAGTATGAGGTGTGGAATTCAAATGAATTGAAGTTATGAACATATAGGTTACAAAGTTATCGAAATGGTTATTTGGACATATAGGCATCATGAGACCCTGTAATAGAAGTTTAAGCTCAAGCATGTGATTTGTACTAGCTTGTTCATCTGTTAATAGTTAGCTACTGTTGAACATGTTAAGGGGGTTGGCTATTATTGAACATGTTAGTAGTCTGAATCATTCTATCCTTTAGAACTATATAATTGGTAATGTTGTTTCTTCCCTTCTGCGAATTTGCTCTTTTAAAACCAGTTTGAGGTTGGTATTGAACCAGCACAATTTGGTTTGTTCTAGTTTAGATTGGTATGAGGTTTTAGTATTTTTAATTGAGAATTTTAAACTCAGTTTAGTATCTTGTTTAACTGTACCAGGTTGTTTAAGTTGTGATAGTGTTAGGCATTTTTGGTTGACGCCATACATATCCGTGTTGTCAATTTGGGGTTTAATATGAGCATACAATAGGCAGCCCATTGAAATAGGCCTCTTGGGACTGTTCTGCTACGTTACCATCTCTCTTGGCGGATCCTTGGGCCCCTCATGTATTGCTTATCTAACCGGGCCTGGCCAGTTTGAGGCTACAAGGCCCGATGCTGACCTGAGTCTCATTAAACAATCAAATGGTCAGTTAATTTGCCCACCCGTTAAGCATTAAGTTTAGTGAACATTAGCTTAAAATAAAGGATGCATATTACCCTAGTCTTCTAGTTCATGAATTAGCCCTTTTCGTTATCTGAATCGAGGCGTGCCATTAGTTGAATTTCCATAGCCCTCGTATTAATTCCATAATTTAGATATACCACATGACAAATGTTCGTAGTTTGCTTTTGGCTCGTTTAATATACCATCGTGATTGTGTATACGTTTGCGTAACATGATTGCGATTCTAAAAACTAATTCGGAGTATGCGTTCACGCAACGTCGGCTAAATTTTTCTTAATAATAATAAAGTGTTATTAATTGTGGTCACGTTCGCGTGGCGCGATTTTTGACACGCCAAACAAATGGGTACACGTACGCGTGACCAATTGCAAGATAATATTCTCAATTTAAAAGCGGTAAAATGTAAAAGCACATAGGTTCTAAAATCGGTAATTGAAACAATTTGTTTAAAACAAGTATGATCAAAGCGACCGTGCTAGAACCACATAACTCGGGAATGCCTAACACCTTCTCCCGGATTTCTGTGTTCGCAGACCGTAATTAGAGTCAATTTCCTTGATTCGGGATTTTAACCGGTGATTTGGAACACCATAAATTATTTCAAGTGGCGACTCTGATTTTAATAAATAATCCTATTTCGATTGTTACTTAAATTGGAAAAACTCTCTTGTACCCTTTTGGGTGTAGGTAAAAAGGAGGTGTGACAGTAACTAAGCTTCAAAAATAGTTAAGCACAAGTGTGTCATATCGTCTTAACACAATTATCATAAGATAAAGTAAAAGGTGCAAGAACGTAATGGAAAGATGTGATTTTCCAAGTCTTGACAATTCCTCCAAATGCACCAAAACTCCCCAAGTCAATGTTGTCGGTAAAACAATTAGCAAGTGGTTCATTTGATAATCTCAAAGAGTATTTATAAAATTTGTAGGAGAGCCAATTTCTAGAGGCATACTCTTTATGGAGTTGTTCCAATGATCTGTCAGTCTGCCAAATATATAGAGACGTACTTTTTGTGGTTTTGTGTCGATGTTGTATATCTCTCTTTAACCAAGTCTGATGTTACAAATTTTCTATTGGTTTCGTTCATTATCAAAGGATTAAGGTTGAGTTGACTGATGCATATTCAAGGTTTGTAAAATTTATAGAGGCTTACCTTTTGTGGCGCTGTCTCTTGTTTATTATTCTTTGTGTTCTCTTCTCCGACTATGTTGATGCATATTCACGTTTTGTACATTGATATGCGCAAATTCTATAATGTTTAATTGTTACTTCTTTTGGTTGTTGTACTAATATCTTTTTTGTATCTATTTTACAAGTACCAAGATTATGTCATCTAATAAGCTATGGATGAGACTTATTCATGATCCACTTGCAAGCGCAGTGTTTGATCAATCTTCATCGTCACCATCTTCAATCAAATAAATTTATAACCTAACATGTTAGTAGATTAAATATTCTATTTTAAATAAGTCTACAGTTCCTGGATATGTGGATGTGGAAATTGTATTGGGAAAAAACTGAATCTAAATATTGAAGATGACGTGTCATGACACGCGGACTGGTCAAAAGGTCAAAACGCAATAAATAGCCAAGAGGCACGGGAGACAACATATATGAAGAGAAGAAAACAACATAGGTGTGGACCGTTACTCAAATAGGTACGAGTCTCGTACCTATTCGAGTCATTTAAAGACCGAAGATCGGAAGAAGTTGAAGATACGAATCTGATGACGTAAAAGAGTCTAAATACAACATTAAATATCAAATACGAATTAAATAGAAATGATTGTGTAACGTTTCTTTTAATGTCATTTATTGCTCATAATTGCCTCATTAAGACAAAGACATTATATCTTCTCCTAGAATCAACTATAAAAGGAGAAGGACTCAACATCTGTAAAAACAAGAAATATTATTGAGATTACACTGAAATAAAAAATTACTTATTACTTTATTATTCTCAAAAGTCTTTTATTATTTTCGTCTCCAGATTATCAGTAACCCGAATTTCTCTATATTTCTAGCTTTGACCAAAGATTCAGATTTTTGGTAAAACAAATTGGTTCCGTTACCGGGAATCTGATAATCTTCTCTTTTAAGATACATTCCAGCCATTGTTATCATCATGTCAAACAACAATAACAGTGAAAACACCTTGGGAAAACATGAAAATCAAATCCTTCAAAATCAAGGAGATTTACAGAACATTGACGTGGTTCCCTCCCCTCAAAATTCACCACGTCAATCTCGTGAAGGCACTCCTGCTCCTGAATCTCGTGCTGATCAACAAGAGCAATCTGAACATTTTGAAGGGGTAGATGAAGCTTTACAAAAAGTAATTGATGCACGGGTTAACAAAGATCTTCAGGCTCTAGTTAGTCGATTACCTGTTGCACCACCCACACCTACACCTAATAATAATACATTGGAGAATCCTCGTTTTGGCCTTGTTAATTCTGGAAATGGAGGAACCCCCAGTGAACCACAGGAAGGAGAACCAGGTAATTCAAATAATTCTCATTTGCAAAATTTAGTATCAACTTTGCAGAAACAGCTTAAGGAACAAAATGAGCGCATCGAGCAAATCCCTGGAGTTCCCCTATAATTAAAGGAGTGGATGTGGATAAATACTCACAACAACCTTGGAAACCAAGTGCTTCTCCTCTTCCAATCCCTAAAAAGTTCAAAATGCCTGACATCTCGAAATATGATGGAACAATAGACCCACGTGATCACGTAACTGCATTTACAACAGGCGTGAAAGGTAATGACTTGACCAAACAAGAAATTGAATCAGCACTGGTCAAGAAATTTGGAGAAACACTCACCAAGGGCGCATTACCCTGGTATTCTCTTTTACCCAAAAATTCTATTAATTCTTTTGCTGAGCTTGCAGATTCTTTTATTAAAGCATACTCGGGAGCTCAAAAGGTTGAGAAAAGAATGGAGGATATTTTCAAAATCAAGCAAGAGGACTCCGAGTTGCTCAGGTATTTTGTTGATAGATTCCAATGTGAAAGAATGACTTTACCTCGTGTACCTGATAACTAGGCTGCAATAGCTTTTGCAAGCAACTTAAATGACAAAAGCTCAGAAGCCATGAGAAGACTTAAAGAAAGCCTTCGAGAGTTTCCTGCAACCACGTGGAATGACGTTTATAACAGGTATAGTACGAAGTTGCGAATTAAGGAAGATACTGTACCTCAGTTTCGTCATGAAGAAAGGAGCAATTCCAGGAGATCAGAAACCGAAAAAAGATCAGGTAAAAACAGGTACGATCCATATATGAGACCTGCAGGGAAAGACTCACGGTCAAAGCAGGATAGTCAACGATATGATCAAAAATCGAGGAACAGGGAATCTGGTTCTTCATCAAGGTTCAGAAATAATCGAAACAGACAAGAGTCACGAGATAATGACAGAAGTTTAAAGGCAAGGTTCGTCGGATATAACTTTAATATCACTACCTCCGAGCTCGTAGCTGTTTTGAGAAGTATGAGAGATAAGGTACGATGGCCAAAAGAGATGCGGTCAAATCCAAATAGACGCAATCCAGACCATTGGTGCGAATTCCACAATGATCACGGGCACAAAACTTCAGAATGTAGATTCTTACAAAGTGAAGTGGATCATCTATTGAAACAAGGGTATCTCACTGAGTTATTTAGTGAGAAAGGTAAGCAAGCCTATATGAAAAATAGGCAGGAGCCACCAAAGCCCCCTTCACCTAAGAGAACTGTGAATGTTATAAGTGGGGGAGAAGATATTCACGGTGTAACATATACGGCTTCCAACAAGGTTTCTAAAGTAACGATAACACACGGGAAACGGGTACGGTAGGTTTTAGAAAACGAAAGCATTTCTTTCGATGATGCAGATACCGAAGGAGTAATGACCCCACATAACGACGCACTGGTAATATCTTTACTTGTATATGATACTAATGTAAAATGAGTTTTGATTGATCTAGGAAGTTTTGTGAATATTATACTATTAAGGGTATTACGTGAAATGCAAGCTGAAGACAAAATGATACCTAAGGCGCACACCCTATCCGGGTTCGACAATTCAAGTGTGGTAACAAAAGGAGAGGTAATTCTAACAACTTTTGCTGCAGGTGTTGTTAAAGAAACTAAATTTCAGGTAGTAGATATGGAAATGGCTTACAATATGATCATGGGGAGACCTTGGATCCATGATATGGATGTTGTCCCATCAACTCTACATCAAGTTATTAAATTCCCATCATCGTGGAGAATTTGCCAAATTCGTGGGGATCAGCAGACAGCCAGAAGTATCAACGTTGTAACAGATACGAGCACCGTAAATAAAGAAAAATAGCAATTACAGGAAACAGTTGAAGGTATCAAGGATCAAACCTCAACCGAACAAGAAAAGACAGATTTAGACTCGAGACCTAATACAATTCAGGAACCTGAAGAGAATGAAGATATCAAAACAACAATTGAAGAGCTCGAGGCTGTGATATTATTTAAGCAATGGCCTGAACGGAAGGTTTATGTTGGAGCCAATTTAAGCTCAGACATGCGAGGTATGTTGATTGAATTTTTAAAAACTAGCATGGACGGTTTTGCTTGGTCCCATGCTGATATGACAGGGATACCACCGGATGTGATGACTCACAAACTAAATGAAGACCCATCCTTCACACCATTAAAGCAAAATAAAAGAAAGTAAGGAGCTTTCAAAAATCAGGTGATTCAAGATGAGGTCCAAAAGCTATTAAAAATTGGGTCAATACGCGAGGTAAAGTATCCTAATTGGTTAGCAAACACAGTTGTTGTACCTAAGAAAAATGGTAAGTGGCGGGTTTGCGTGGATTATACAGATCTTAACAAAGCCTGCCCAAAAGATTCTTTCCCTTTACCGCATATAGATCAGTTAATTGATGCAACTGCAGGACATGAACTTTTGAGTTTTTTAGATGCATATTCGGGGTACAACCAAATTAAAATGGACCCAGTGACGAAGAAAAAACTTCTTTCATCACAGATAGGGGGACTTACTGTTATAAAGTAATGCCCTTTGGTCTCAAAAATGCTGGATCAACCTATCAAAGGTTGGTCACCAAAATCTTCCAAGAACATTTAGGAAAAACCATAGAGGTATATATAGATGATATGCTCGTCAAAAGCGAACATTCTCATGATCATATTTCTCATTATCTGTTACATTTGAAATTTTACGAAAATTTGATATGAAACTCAATCCAGAAAAATGTGCATTTGGGGTTGCCTCAGGCAAATTTTTGGGCTTTCTCGTTTCTAACTGTGGTATTGAGGTAAATCCTTCTCAGATCAAAGCAATAGAGGAGATCCCTGATATCCTTACGAGTAAAAAAGAAGTCCAAAGGCTAACGGGAAGAATTGCAGCCTTGGGGAGATTTATTCCCAAATCTTCAGAAAAATGCTTTAAATTTTTCTCCGCACTCAAAAAGCAAGATCATTTTGAATGGAACGAAGATTGCCAACAAGCCCTTAGAAATTTAAAAGCTTACTTGTCAAATCTACCACTATTGGCAAAACCAAAAGAAGGAGAAAAGCTACTCATCTATTTGGCCGTGTCAGAAGTTGCGGTAAGTACTGTTTTAGTCCGTAAGGGCCAAGGTAAACAATCTTCTATCTATTATGTAAGCAAGTCTTTATTAGATGCTGAAACACGATATCCACAACTAGAAAAATTAGCATTAGCTTTGATCATGGCATCTAGAAAATGAAGACCTTATTTTCAATGTCATCCCATTATTGTAGGTACTGCTTTTTCATTACGAAACATTTTGCATAAACATGAATTATCAGGGAGGTTAGCAAAATGGGCTATAGAATTAAGTGAATACGAAATCATTTATCAACCTAGGGCTGCTATAAAATCTCAAGTATTAGCCGATTTCGTAGCTGATTTTAGCCAGGGGATGCATTTAGAAGCAGAAAAAGAATTACAAGTTTTAATGGTGCAAACCCGGGGACTTGGATTTTATTCACTGATGGTTCGTCTAATGTAAAAGGAGTAGGCCTAGGGATAGTTCTCATACCACCTACGGGTGAGACTATTAGACAGGCTATAAAATGTCATTATATAACTAACAATGAAGCAGAGTATGAGGCTGTAATTGCAGGTCTAGAATTAGCACGAGAACTCGGCATAACACAGATTATAATCAAGAGTGATTCTCAACTCGTGGTCAATCAAATGCTGGGAACTTATACAGCCAGGGAGACACGAATGCAAGAATATCTCGAAAAGGTACGAGAACTAATAAAGCAATTCCAAACTTGGAAAGTAATGCAGATCCCAAGAGATGAGAATGTGGAGGCAGATGCTTTAACTAATCTCGCATCTGCAACAAACGTAGAAACGACGCAAATGCTTCAGTCGTACATTTATTTCATTCCGTTCTCGAACGTGATAAGAACGAGGTAAATTTTAATAATTTAACATGGGATTGGAGAAACGAAATTATTGCTTTTTTACAGCGCGGAACCGTGCCTGCTGACAAAAGAAAAGCTTATGCACTTCGCAAAAAAGCTGCTCGTTACTGTTTACATCAAGAAAATCTTTATCGAAAGATGTTCGGTAGGCCATTAGTAAGGTGTCTCAGACCTTCCCAAACAGAATATGTGATGAGAGAAGTACATGAAGAACATTGTGGAAATCACGCAAGAGGAAGGTCGCTGGTAAAAACGCTGATTCGAGCAGGGTATTATTGGCCTAAAATGGAAGAAGAAGCAAACGGTTTCGTGTCCAAGTGTGATAAATGTCAAAGATATGGCAATAATATGCATAAACCAGCTGAGCTATTGCACCCTGTTATAGCCCCGTGGCCCTTTATGAAATGGGGAATGGATATCGTAGGTCCATTGCCACAAACAAAAGGTCAGGTGAAATTTCTACTTGTACTTACAGATTATTTTACTAAATGGGTAGAAGCAGGAGCATTTAAACAGGTAAGAGAGAAGGAAGTTAAAGACTTCATTTGGAGAAATATAATATGCCGTTTTGGAGCACCAAAGGAAATCGTGTGTGACAACGGTCCACAATTCATAGGAGCTCAAATCACTGAATTTTTTCAAAGTTGGCAAATTAAAAGGATAACATCTACACCATATCATCCAGTGGGTAATGGACAAGCGGAATCCACAAACAAGGTCATTATCAACAACTTGAAGAAAAGGTTACAGGATTCAAAAGGTAATTGGCCTGAGGTATTACCTGGAGTATTATGGGCTTATCGTACAACGACAAAAACAAGCACGGGAGAAACACCCTTTTTAATGGTTTATGGTGCGGAGGATTTAATTCCAGTTGAAATAGGAGAAACGAGCAAACAGTACGTTCAAGCAACGGAGGAATCAAATGATAAAGAGATGCAGATGAGTCTTGATTTGCTCGAAGGAAGAAAAGAAGCTGCATTAATAAGGATGACAGCACAAAAGCAAGTAATTGAATGGTATTATAACAGGAAAGCAAAATTCTTTAAAATTGGGGACTTCGTGCTTAAAAAGGTGTTCCAATCTACAAAAGCTGCTAATTCAGGAAAGCTAAGTCCAACATGGGAAGGACCCTACAGAGTTCGTGACATTGCGGGAAAAGGAGCATACGAGTTGGAGACAATGGATGGCAAGGTTCTACCCTCGCATTGGAATGCTGTCCACCTAAAGCGATATTATTTCTGAGAAAGTACCTACGATCAGGTATTGCTGTATTAGAATTTTTCTTTGAATTGTTAAAATTTTACTAACGATTTTAGATGCTAGGAAAAAACCCTAACTCGTGCCAAATGATGAGTCACGACCTGCACGGCAAAATGGAATATTCTAAAATTCCCAGCCCAGGGTTACAAATTAATCTGATGGAAATACACACGGGTTAGGCAGTCTTCATCTTTAATCGCACCTCCGAGTCCCGTATGTTTTTCTGTTTTCAGGAAAAATGACCAAATTGTAAGAAACAAACAAGTGCTCGAGGCTTCATACTTCAGCGCTCAAACACTTGGGGGACTACATATTGTACACAAATACGTGCGGTAAGATGGAGACGTAAATTGAAACAAGTATCGAGCAGAAGTTACGGAACCTCAACATTCATCATTGTGTTCTTTCCTATCAAAACAAAGGAAGATGCAAAACATTCATCATAGTGTTCTTTCCCATGAGAACAACGGAATCACCTCTCAAACCCTTCCTAATACATTAAGATAGGGTCATGACTATGTATTGAAACAGGTTATAAGGAAAAACCTTGTTGAATAGTATTTACTTTATAAAAATCTGTTGCAAGAAAAACAATTACGAGAAAGTTATAGATGTATCTCAATACACGTAATATTCAAAAGCTTGTCCAAGTTCATGAATAAAAACTTGTCAAAGTTGTTTCAAACAAAACATGTGTGCTCCTATTTCTTTCATCGTATTATAACACCATTATGAAGTTGAGACGTCTTCTTCATTAAGTGTCGATATATAAAAGGGCCCTCTTTTATAAACCTCATGTTAATAAGTCATGAGGAGAATCATAAAGCATTTTCAAAGGATACAAATGCTAAACTATTCGATAAGTCCTAAGTAGATAAGGAAAAGGCAAGAATAGAGCACATTGAAGTACTAACAAACTTCTTGATATAATTAAAAAGACTAAGTAAGAACTTAGTCAACAAAAAGTTTATACAAGTGCCCCATTATGATAACTGGGGACTTTCACCAAAAAATCCCTAAAAAGAAATAACTAAGGGATAAAACCATCATCCAACAAAGAAAGTAAAAACAAAGTCTGGAAATTTAACTAGTCACTAAAGGGGTTGACACATCAGAAGTTGCAATAGTAATTTCACTTTCAGAAACAACCACAGGCACGGTGACAACTTCTGAAGAAGCAGCAACAGGAGTGGTTTCAGCTGGGCTTGAAGTGTTAGGTTCAACGAGGGGAGCAAGAGTCACGGAAGTTTCAGCTTCCATAGACTGAGTCGTAGAAATTTCACCCTCGGGAGCTGGAATTGCAACATCTTCAACTTCAACTGCCACAACAACGACTTCATCATTTACAGGTTCCTTAGCCACGGGAGCTTCAATTGCCGGAGAAGGAAAGTCAAATAATTGTTGGGTTCTTTCAATGGTTTCTAAAACTTCGGCCAACTCTGAGTCTAAGTCAAAGTTTTCTTGACTGGCCTCCATTAAAGCATCACGACGAGAGTTTAAGAAAGCCCAACTCACCTCTAAATCAAACTTCTCCTCAAGAAGTCCATACTCCTTTTCCCACGTAGCAAGATCATTCTTTAACACTTGATGTTCAGCTAAATGAGAATCAAGGGAAGCTTCAAGGGAGGCATGGGAACTTTCTAAGGCATGTACTTTGTCAGAGGAGATCTTTAAATCAACTTGAACTTGAGTCAAGTTCTGCACTAATTCTCCTGCATATTCTTCTTTCTTGTCCAAGAGTGCCTTAAGTTCTCTGATTTCTTCACTTGACTTTGATAATTGTTCTGAAAAGCAACATTCAAGGCGCTCCTTGTCTTTTTCAAATTGACTTAAAGAAGCTTTGGCAACTGCTAACTCAGAAGTCAGACTTTGTTTTTGCTGCTCCAGGTGATTTCTACTCTCTTGCAATTCTTCTATGGTTCCCTGAGCATTCTCAAACTGCTCTTTCCAATTATCTGCTTCTAGCTGGGCTCTCTTGGCTATTTCCTCAGCCTCGTGGATAGACTTTTCAAACTCACGAGTTTTCTTTTCCAGAAGGGAAATTCTTCCCATCAATTCTGTACCAATGAGGTTAGCCTACAGTGACAACTCATAGAAATAAGAATTTAGAGATAAAAAAAGAGCTTGTTAGTAAGTAGAGGAAAAAAAATACCTTCAAAGTAGAATGAACTATGTCATTCATCAAAGTTAAACAACTGTGACTGCTCATCTTCTTCTTCTCAATATCTCTAATCAAAGGCCTAAGCCAGGCATCTGCTCCACCAGACTTCCTTAAAAGACTGTTATTAGCAGGAACTTCAAGTGTAACGCTCCTCATAGCCAAGCTTCTGCTACTGGAACCCTCCTCTGCTTGTTGAACAGAGGGAGGGGGAGCTATAGAAGAAGGAGCGGTAGAAGAAGTGAAAATAACAAGAGTCAAAGGACTCGAAGCAGGTAAGGAAGTAGAGACACACAAGTGAGCAGAAATAGATAAGAGAGCAGGAACAGATAGAATGGGCAAGGAAGCACTTGAAACCAACGGAGGAATAGAAGGAATGGGAACAGAGGAAGAAAAAGGAACTTCATCTAAAACTGGACCTAGTTCACCAATTTCAAAACCACCAACAAAGAGGCGTTGAGTTGGTGTCCCTCGGAGTGGTTTCATCATCAGAAGGAATGTGAACAGGTTCGGTAAGAGAGGCACGGACAGGGGTAACTTCAGCTTCATCCTCGAAAACGATGCGTCTCCTAACTCTTGGTCTAGCTATTAAAGAGGTGTCTTCATCTTCATCATTATCAGAATCCTCTTCTACAACTTTCCTCTTTGATAGCGTGGCTTGAGTTCTCTCCAAAGAGAGTGAAGTACCAGAAGAGGCTCGAATGGCAATAGCTACTTCAGCTGTCATTCCTCGAATAGCAAATCCTGACAAAAAGAAGGATGAAAAAGTTAGAAACAAGAAGGGATTTAACATACAAAAAAGCATAAAGAGATGCATACCGTGAGTTTTCACTTTCCAACCATGTAAATTGGAAATAGATTTCCAAGTTCTTGCCTCCATAGGCACGACTTTCAAAATTGAATCTACCTAACCACAGAAATTAGGAACAGGTTCCACATCTCCCATAGTTGCTATAGAAAAGCAAAAAGAGACGAAATTAGAAAAGAAATTGAAATTCTTAAAGATAGGTACGGTAAGTAAAAAAAACTTACGTGCAAAGTTCCACTTCTCAGGGAAGGGGATATTTGTTTCACCCACCAAATCAACTGTGCATACAGTAACATAACGAGTGCACCACCTACGATCCTTGTCATCTTCAGGGCTTACCAAAACCCTTTTACTTCTTGCAGTTAAAGTAAAAACCCCATGGCGGAATAATTTGGGGTGGTAAAGATGAATAAAGTGGGGAAAGGTAAAGCTAACATTGGCTCTTACAGACAAATATCTCAAACAAGCCACTGCTCTCCATACAAGGGGGCCAATTTGTCCCAAACAAATTTTGAAAAAGTGACAGAAATCAAGTATAAATGGGTCAATAGCAGGAATAAATCCCAAAGTGAAGGGATAAGTATAAACAAAAGAAAATCCAATCCTAAAAGAAGATATTCTTTGGTTTGGATTAGGGATCACTATACGAAGATCACTTCTCCAGTTGCAATCTTTTCGAACAATAGAAATCAAAGGTTCAGTGATTAGAGAAGGAAAAGTGTCAGCTTTCTCTAAAACAACTTGATCACGAAGAGATTTCCTATCATTCTCAAAGGACAAGTAATTGGGTACTATTTCCTCAACTAAAGGCTCTTGAAGAGGCTTAGAAAGTTCTTTACCTTTAGAAGAGGATTTCTTAGTGATAGAACCTCTAGAAATAGTGCTAAAACTAGTAGAAGGATTGATGGAACCAGAGGAACCACCACGAACGGATCCTAGGCTACGAAGCCTGCCACCTCTACTCCTTCTATGTCTTACAGGGGCGTTGGGGAAGCTATCAAGAATTGGGATTCTCTTAGGGTTAGGATTCGGAGATGCCATTGCAGAGAAAGGATGAACTAAAGGAGAAAGGAACAAATAAAGAGTAAAGTATCTGTTAAGGGTTTATGAAGAAGAAGACAAAGGAAAAAAAGGTTAAATATGTGTATAATAAAGGCAACTATCACTTCGTAAAATAGAGGAGATGAAGAAGCCTTGGAAAAAGGCTGTAGAATTGCAGAGTCAATCAGAAGGTGACACGTGTGCAGAGCACTAAATAGAAAAGACAACTGAAGTGTCAGTACCGACATAACATTGATTATAGCGAAAATTCCTTTTTCGTGAAAATCCATTTCCCAAATATTTAATTGATAAATAAATGAAAAGTGGGGGGACTATCTGTATTGGGAAAAAACTAAATCTAAATACTGAAAATGACGTGTCATGATACGCGGACTGGTCAAAAGGTCAAAACGCAATAAATAGCCAAGAGGTACAGGAGACAACAGATATAAAGAGAAGAAAACAACATAGGTGTGGACTGTTACTCAAATAGGTACGAGTCTCGTACCTATTCGAGTCATTTAAAGACCGAAGATCGGAAGAAGTTGAAGATACGAATCTGATGACGTAAAAGAGTCTAAATACAACATTAAATATCAAATACGAATTAAATAGAAATGATTGTGTAACGTTTCTTTTAATGTCATTTATTGCTCATAATTGCCTCATTAAGACAAAAGCATTATATCCTAGAATCAACTATAAAAGGAGAAGGACTCAACATCTGTAAAAACAAGAAATATTATTGAGATTACACTGAAATACAAAATTACTTATTACTTTATTATTCTCAAAAATTTTATTATTTTCGTATCCAGATTATCAGTAACCCAAATTTTTCTATATTTCTAGCTTTGACCAAAGATTCAGATTTTTGGTAAAACAGAAATGGCAGTAGAAACCATTGTTGTGTCATGTAACATGTTGATTGTCTTTTAACGTGCGGATAGTAGCAGTAATATTTTAGATCTATTTTATCATGTGGATGTGATGCAATAGCTTTATTTCTGACCAGTATGGGATCGTATATACTCAAACATGACATCTCTTCGAATAGATATTTAGTTTAAAAGGTGTCCCTAATTTTTCGGGATTTTTAGTTGGCATATGAAGCTGAAAATTATGCGCCTGAGTGTGAATTGCCAAGTTTACATCACATGTTATAGTTGTCACACCTCCTTTTTGCGCTCCCCCGCCCCGAAGGGTTAAATGCGCGAGGGGAGTTTTTCCAATTTAAGTGACAATATTCGAAATGGGATTATTTATTTAATTCAGAGTCGCCACTTGGGAAAGGTTTGGCTTTTGGTGTCCCAAGTCACCGGTTTATCTTGAATCCCAAATCGAGGAAATTTTCGACTTTTCCGAATGAAGTCTGCGAACCAGAAATTCTAAGTAAGGAATTCTGTTGACCCGAGGGAAGGTGTTAGGCACCCTCGAATCCCGTGGTTCTAGCACGGTCGCTTAAATTGTTATAATGGCTAAATAACTGATTTAAATACATGTTGTGATTTATATGCTTCTTATTAGATTTATACCGCTTTTATTATTATCATTTATTTTTATAGAATTGCAACGTCGTGAAAATGCATGTCGAACCACGTCACAATCAATGCACCCGTGATCGTCGACACATTCGGACTTCGTTGAGATTCGGATTTGGGTCACGTCAATGTGCACCCGAATTTAAGAATATGATTTAATTAAGCCGCGCCTACGGAGTCTAACGCGTTATTATTTTGTAGAAGGCCATGAAATTTATTAAATGGCCTATCCTGAATTCTAAATAATTATCATGGTTATTTATTGAGGGCCCCGCAATTTTGCATTTTTATTTGGCGAGGCTCATCTCTATTTTAGAAAAGGATATCCTAAAGAGACTACATTTCTAATGTGTTTGTCTCTAAAATAGAAGAAAAGATGCATGCTAATTCAATTATATGCTTTGGCCAAATTAAGATTTTAGTTAATCGTCTGATTAATTATTTACAGAATGAAGAGACGTTGTACCTCATGAAACATGCTTTTAACTTGATAGAAGAATTATATACAAGATTGATGAAATGCTACGACTGCTGCAAGAGCTCCCTAACCCTAACTTATTTAGGCAAGATTAATTAAAACTACTTATTAGAAAAATGCGACTAATGATATTTGAAACTCATCCTATAAACTGCTTCATGAAAAACTGAAACTCAAGAGTTTGAAACTGTATTGTCTTTAGCTAGATCTAAACAATTATTTGTCCTTACATATTCGAAACATGCTGAAAGAGCGAGTTTGAATTAGCAATTGTATTAAATGGCTCTGCATATTTCACGGATTGTATTTACATCTTGTGTACTCCTAAACGAATAAAATGTCACAGTTTCCAATTGGCATAAACTTTAATTAAATACAACCTTACTAATCTGTCTCCATTAGGCTAACAGACCCAGAAACTGCATATCTTAACAACATTTATATAAAAATTTGTAAGCAATGCAACAGATGATTATAACATCCTTCAGATCTTTCGATTCAACTTTCATTGCAACATCAGACAGATTCGAAATGTGTACCTGAGGAAATGCTTACAATGAAGAAAGTAAGGCAGTCAGTTGAGCAATAGAAGCGATACCAAACAGCAGCAGTAACAGTAGGTTCCAATAGAACAAAAAATCCCAGGGCAAAAGACCAGTAAAGCCAATGGAGGAAGGGCAGAATGAAACAAATTTCCAGTAGTACGGAATAAGAGATCTAGGCAATCCAATTCCAGAAGAAACAAACAATACAAATCCAAACAATAGACTTAGCCAACACTTGAAAGAAGACAGAACTAATTTGGACAGTTTGAACAAAACTGAGAATCGAACAAATAGTAGGAAGAAGACAATTTCTGATCTTTGTGATATCCCTTTCCTTATCTCCTTTCTTTTCAAATTCAAATGTCAATCCTCAGTTTTGAAATCTATTTGGGTTATCAAAAAGAATTCTTTTCCAGTTTCTGTTTTCGGAATTTGAACTCTCAGGTGTTCCCTCTCAGTGTCTCTCTCTATCTCTATAGGCTCTCAAGGTTCAGTGTCTATCCCCTCCTCTCTAATTCTGTCCCCCTTTATAAGCCTCAGAACTATCTCTTTTAACAGCCTGTTTTCAGAATATCACCATGCCCCTCCCATGTGCCTTCCATTTTCAGTCCCACTTTAGCTAATTAAGTATTAAACCCCATTCACATTCCCTGGCAGATTCAACTTTTCCATTTTATTATCTAAAAGCAAGTATGGGCAGTAGAATATATCTGACAGCATATGCTGTCAAATTGTTTAAATCTTAAAAGCCTTCTTATGCAGAAAAACAGGCTGTGCACAAGGCACATGAGGTGCACCAATGCACATGCTGTGCACGAGTGCACATGCCTTCCAATTCAGAATTTAAACATAAACAATCCTTTTTACATTAACTGATCAATTCAAACAATCTATAAGTAAGCAAAAACTGGTTCTTAATTGGCTCAAGGCAAATGTTCATCAGAAGCAAATCGATTTACTTTGTTCAGACAGTTGAAACTAATTGACGACACATGTCGACTCGACTATATTAGCATTAACATACACAATCGTAGCCAAAAATCAGACATTTAAACAGTGTCGATACATGGTTCGAATTATACTGACTAAGCAGAAATACACTCGAGGAGTCACTAGTCAGTCCAAACTTGAAAATCAGCTACTTGCACAACATTTATATACATTATCAGAGCAAATGGAAAGACTTATTCAAACAAACAGGAGTTCAGGCAAAAATGGACGGGGCACAATTGACAAAATTCAAAGACATAAAATCAAAGCATGAACAGACTTTAACACAATCAAATGGGCCAAAACAAATAAAGAAGAGAAAGAAACTCACCTTAAATCTTGAAAAATCAAAACCTCAAACTCGGACTCGGACAAAACTTTCTTAAGGCTGAACGGACTTTAATCGAAGTGTTTCTCAAATGAGAAACACTTCGATTAAAGTCCATCAGACCTTAACCTCTTTGGTTTGAACCGGTTTGAACCAGTGACGAGGGACCTCGTGGTTTCAAAACTCAGATCTAATATTCGTGCTTCCCTGGTTAGATTCGGACCAAACCAAGTATGGTTTGGTCACGAGGAGGGTCCGGGGAGTGTCTGGTATGAAGCTGGGGTTGTTTGGTGTAGATCGAGTTTTGACTCGAATCTTCAAATGAAGATTCGAGGACCTGGGGGGTGATTCGAACCAAACGGTTAACAGGTCTATGTTCAGGGTGGTGAGGGGGTTCTATGGTGTTCATGGCGAGGTCACCGGCGTTCATGCCGCCGGTTTTCATGGTGAAGAGTGCAGGGGCGGCTCTAGGGTTCCGGGGTTCTTTGTGAGGATGATGAAGGGCAGGGGTATTTGGACAGGGGGTGGGGTACGAGGGGCAGCTTATATATGGAGTGAGTGGATGGACCTCAGCCGTTGGATGAGGCATGATGAAAGGCCAGGATCCTTCCACTCGAGGGAAACGGTGTCGTTTCAAGTGTTGGGGGCAGAGTTGGTTCGGGTAACGGGTCGGGCAGATGGGGTTACGGGTGAGAGATCCGGACCGTTGGATCGGCTTGGTTTGGATGGTTGGGATGGATTGGCATTGAAACGACGTAGTTTTGGCGTTAAACTACGTCGTTTTGATGCCTGGGGAGTGGGCTGTGTGGACCGGTGGATTGGGCCATTCATTTGGGCTTCAGTTTTCAAATGTTTTGTAACCCAAATTCATTTTAAAACAAATTTTTTGTCTTCTTTTTCTTTATTTCTAATTTCCTAAATACACAAACTAATTAAATAAAACTAAGCACCACTAATTAAACTTAACATATTTATTTCACGCGTATAAAAATGTTAAAAGTAGGTAAAATTAAACAAAGCAACAAATCAGGACAAAAGAAAAAATGCGTATTTTTGTAATTTTCCATCTAACAAACGGGTCATGGTTTAAATTACGCATGACACATACATTTTTAATTCTTTTGGAGCGATTGTCGCGTAAAACAAAAATCACGTGCTCACAGCTGCCCCTCTTTGTTCGGAAACACGAAGAGTTTTCGTGCAAAGATAAAGTGAGCGTGTATGAGCGATTTTTGCCTATGGACTACTCCGTATGAAGCATGTTTTTTGAAAGATCTGACCGAATCTTGCTTCAAAGATTTCCTACATATCCTGGGCTAAACAGGAATCAGGTCAATGTAGTTCGGGAAGTTTTGGTAGCTGGGACTACCATGGGATTGCAATGCTTGCTGCTACTGCTGTTGCTGTTGTCACTGCTACGTCACTGACTGCTTTATTACAACCAAATGGAAATTGGAAACTGAGCTAACTACTTGTGTGTATGTCAACTGCTAGTCACAAGATTCCTATCTATGATTCTTTTACGACTTGATCTTGGGTCTTACAGACAAATATCTCAAACAAGCCACTGCTCTCCATACAAGGGGGCCAATTTGTCCCAAACAAATTTTGAAAAAGTGACAGAAATCAAGTATAAATGGGTCAATAGCAGGAATAAATCCCAAAGTGAAGGGATAAGTATAAACAAAAGAAAATCCAATCCTAAAAGAAGATATTCTTTGGTTTGGATTAGGGATCACTATACGAAGATCACTTCTCAAGTTGCAATCTTTTCGAACAATAGAAATCAAAGGTTCAGTGATTAGAGAAGGAAAAGTGTCAGCTTTCTCTAAAACAACTTGATCACGAAGAGATTTCCTATCATTCTCAAAGGACAAGTAATTGGGTACTATTTCCTCAACTAAAGGCTCTTGAAGAGGCTTAGAAAGTTCTTTACCTTTAGAAGAGGATTTCTTAGTGATAGAACCTCTAGAAATAGTGCTAAAACTAGTAGAAGGATTGATGGAACCAGAGGAACCACCACGAACGGATCCTAGGCTACGAAGCCTGCCACCTCTACTCCTTCTATGTCTTACAGGGGCGTTGGGGAAGCTATCAAGAATTGGGATTCTCTTAGGGTTAGGATTCAGAGATGCCATTGCAGAGAAAGGATGAACTAAAGGAGAAAGGAACAAATAAAGAGTAAAGTATCTGTTAAGGGTTTATGAAGAAGAAGACAAAGGAAAAAAAGGTTAAATATGTGTATAATAAAGGCAACTATCACTTCGTAAAATAGAGGAGATGAAGAAGCCTTGGAAAAAGGCTGTAGAATTGCAGAGTCAATCAGAAGGTGACACGTGTGCAGAGCACTAAATAGAAAAGACAACTGAAGTGTCAGTACCGACATAACATTGATTATAGCGAAAATTCCTTTTTCGTGAAAATCCATTTCCCAAATATTTAATTGATAAATAAATGAAAAGTGGGGGGACTATCTGTATTGGGAAAAAACTAAATCTAAATACTGAAAATGACGTGTCATGATACGCGGACTGGTCAAAAGGTCAAAACGCAATAAATAGCCAAGAGGTACAGGAGACAACAGATATAAAGAGAAGAAAACAACATAGGTGTGGACTGTTACTCAAATAGGTACGAGTCTCGTACCTATTCGAGTCATTTAAAGACCGAAGATCGGAAGAAGTTGAAGATACGAATCTGATGACGTAAAAGAGTCTAAATACAACATTAAATATCAAATACGAATTAAATAGAAATGATTGTGTAACGTTTCTTTTAATGTCATTTATTGCTCATAATTGCCTCATTAAGACAAAAGCATTATATCCTAGAATCAACTATAAAAGGAGAAGGACTCAACATCTGTAAAAACAAGAAATATTATTGAGATTACACTGAAATACAAAATTACTTATTACTTTATTATTCTCAAAAATTTTATTATTTTCGTATCCAGATTATCAGTAACCCAAATTTTTCTATATTTCTAGCTTTGACCAAAGATTCAGATTTTTGGTAAAACAGAAATGGCAGTAGAAACCATTGTTGTGTCATGTAACATGTTGATTGTCTTTTAACGTGCGGATAGTAGCAGTAATATTTTAGATCTATTTTATCATGTGGATGTGATGCAATAGCTTTATTTCTGACCAGTATGGGATCGTATATACTCAAACATGACATCTCTTCGAATAGATATTTAGTTTAAAAGGTGTCCCTAATTTTTCGGGATTTTTAGTTGGCATATGAAGCTGAAAATTATGCGCCTGAGTGTGAATTGCCAAGTTTACATCACATGTTATAGTTGTCACACCTCCTTTTTGCGCTCCCCCGCCCCGAAGGGTTAAATGCGCGAGGGGAGTTTTTCCAATTTAAGTGACAATATTCGAAATGGGATTATTTATTTAATTCAGAGTCGCCACTTGGGAAAGGTTTGGCTTTTGGTGTCCCAAGTCACCGGTTTATCTTGAATCCCAAATCGAGGAAATTTTCGACTTTTCCGAATGAAGTCTGCGAACCAGAAATTCTAAGTAAGGAATTCTGTTGACCCGAGGGAAGGTGTTAGGCACCCTCGAATCCCGTGGTTCTAGCACGGTCGCTTAAATTGTTATAATGGCTAAATAACTGATTTAAATACATGTTGTGATTTATATGCTTCTTATTAGATTTATACCGCTTTTATTATTATCATTTATTTTTATAGAATTGCAACGTCGTGAAAATGCATGTCGAACCACGTCACAATCAATGCACCCGTGATCGTCGACACATTCGGACTTCGTTGAGATTCGGATTTGGGTCACGTCAATGTGCACCCGAATTTAAGAATATGATTTAATTAAGCCGCGCCTACGGAGTCTAACGCGTTATTATTTTGTAGAAGGCCATGAAATTTATTAAATGGCCTATCCTGAATTCTAAATAATTATCATGGTTATTTATTGAGGGCCCCGCAATTTTGCATTTTTATTTGGCGAGGCTCATCTCTATTTTAGAAAAGGATATCCTAAAGAGACTACATTTCTAATGTGTTTGTCTCTAAAATAGAAGAAAAGATGCATGCTAATTCAATTATATGCTTTGGCCAAATTAAGATTTTAGTTAATCGTCTGATTAATTATTTACAGAATGAAGAGACGTTGTACCTCATGAAACATGCTTTTAACTTGATAGAAGAATTATATACAAGATTGATGAAATGCTACGACTGCTGCAAGAGCTCCCTAACCCTAACTTATTTAGGCAAGATTAATTAAAACTACTTATTAGAAAAATGCGACTAATGATATTTGAAACTCATCCTATAAACTGCTTCATGAAAAACTGAAACTCAAGAGTTTGAAACTGTATTGTCTTTAGCTAGATCTAAACAATTATTTGTCCTTACATATTCGAAACATGCTGAAAGAGCGAGTTTGAATTAGCAATTGTATTAAATGGCTCTGCATATTTCACGGATTGTATTTACATCTTGTGTACTCCTAAACGAATAAAATGTCACAGTTTCCAATTGGCATAAACTTTAATTAAATACAACCTTACTAATCTGTCTCCATTAGGCTAACAGACCCAGAAACTGCATATCTTAACAACATTTATATAAAAATTTGTAAGCAATGCAACAGATGATTATAACATCCTTCAGATCTTTCGATTCAACTTTCATTGCAACATCAGACAGATTCGAAATGTGTACCTGAGGAAATGCTTACAATGAAGAAAGTAAGGCAGTCAGTTGAGCAATAGAAGCGATACCAAACAGCAGCAGTAACAGTAGGTTCCAATAGAACAAAAAATCCCAGGGCAAAAGACCAGTAAAGCCAATGGAGGAAGGGCAGAATGAAACAAATTTCCAGTAGTACGGAATAAGAGATCTAGGCAATCCAATTCCAGAAGAAACAAACAATACAAATCCAAACAATAGACTTAGCCAACACTTGAAAGAAGACAGAACTAATTTGGACAGTTTGAACAAAACTGAGAATCGAACAAATAGTAGGAAGAAGACAATTTCTGATCTTTGTGATATCCCTTTCCTTATCTCCTTTCTTTTCAAATTCAAATGTCAATCCTCAGTTTTGAAATCTATTTGGGTTATCAAAAAGAATTCTTTTCCAGTTTCTGTTTTCGGAATTTGAACTCTCAGGTGTTCCCTCTCAGTGTCTCTCTCTATCTCTGTAGGCTCTCAAGGTTCAGTGTCTATCCCCTCCTCTCTAATTCTGTCCCCCTTTATAAGCCTCAGAACTATCTCTTTTAACAGCCTGTTTTCAGAATATCACCATGCCCCTCCCATGTGCCTTCCATTTTCAGTCCCACTTTAGCTAATTAAGTATTAAACCCCATTCACATTCCCTGGCAGATTCAACTTTTCCATTTTATTATCTAAAAGCAAGTATGGGCAGTAGAATATATCTGACAGCATATGCTGTCAAATTGTTTAAATCTTAAAAGCCTTCTTATGCAGAAAAACAGGCTGTGCACAAGGCACATGAGGTGCACCAATGCACATGCTGTGCACGAGTGCACATGCCTTCCAATTCAGAATTTAAACATAAACAATCCTTTTTACATTAACTGATCAATTCAAACAATCTATAAGTAAGCAAAAACTGGTTCTTAATTGGCTCAAGGCAAATGTTCATCAGAAGCAAATCGATTTACTTTGTTCAGACAGTTGAAACTAATTGACGACACATGTCGACTCGACTATATTAGCATTAACATACACAATCGTAGCCAAAAATCAGACATTTAAACAGTGTCGATACATGGTTCGAATTATACTGACTAAGCAGAAATACACTCGAGGAGTCACTAGTCAGTCCAAACTTGAAAATCAGCTACTTGCACAACATTTATATACATTATCAGAGCAAATGGAAAGACTTATTCAAACAAACAGGAGTTCAGGCAAAAATGGACGGGGCACAATTGACAAAATTCAAAGACATAAAATCAAAGCATGAACAGACTTTAACACAATCAAATGGGCCAAAACAAATAAAGAAGAGAAAGAAACTCACCTTAAATCTTGAAAAATCAAAACCTCAAACTCGGACTCGGACAAAACTTTCTTAAGGCTGAACGGACTTTAATCGAAGTGTTTCTCAAATGAGAAACACTTCGATTAAAGTCCATCAGACCTTAACCTCTTTGGTTTGAACCGGTTTGAACCAGTGACGAGGGACCTCGTGGTTTCAAAACTCAGATCTAATATTCGTGCTTCCCTGGTTAGATTCGGACCAAACCAAGTATGGTTTGGTCACGAGGAGGGTCCGGGGAGTGTCTGGTATGAAGCTGGGGTTGTTTGGTGTAGATCGAGTTTTGACTCGAATCTTCAAATGAAGATTCGAGGACCTGGGGGGTGATTCGAACCAAACGGTTAACAGGTCTATGTTCAGGGTGGTGAGGGGGTTCTATGGTGTTCATGGCGAGGTCACCGGCGTTCATGCCGCCGGTTTTCATGGTGAAGAGTGCAGGGGCGGCTCTAGGGTTCCGGGGTTCTTTGTGAGGATGATGAAGGGCAGGGGTATTTGGACAGGGGGTGGGGTACGAGGGGCAGCTTATATATGGAGTGAGTGGATGGACCTCAGCCGTTGGATGAGGCATGATGAAAGGCCAGGATCCTTCCACTCGAGGGAAACGGTGTCGTTTCAAGTGTTGGGGGCAGAGTTGGTTCGGGTAACGGGTCGGGCAGATGGGGTTACGGGTGAGAGATCCGGACCGTTGGATCGGCTTGGTTTGGATGGTTGGGATGGATTGGCATTGAAACGACGTAGTTTTGGCGTTAAACTACGTCGTTTTGATGCCTGGGGAGTGGGCTGTGTGGACCGGTGGATTGGGCCATTCATTTGGGCTTCAGTTTTCAAATGTTTTGTAACCCAAATTCATTTTAAAACAAATTTTTTGTCTTCTTTTTCTTTATTTCTAATTTCCTAAATACACAAACTAATTAAATAAAACTAAGCACCACTAATTAAACTTAACATATTTATTTCACGCGTATAAAAATGTTAAAAGTAGGTAAAATTAAACAAAGCAACAAATCAGGACAAAAGAAAAAATGCGTATTTTTGTAATTTTCCATCTAACAAACGGGTCATGGTTTAAATTACGCATGACACATACATTTTTAATTCTTTTGGAGCGATTGTCGCGTAAAACAAAAATCACGTGCTCACAGCTGCCCCTCTTTGTTCGGAAACACGAAGAGTTTTCGTGCAAAGATAAAGTGAGCGTGTATGAGCGATTTTTGCCTATGGACTACTCCGTATGAAGCATGTTTTTTGAAAGATCTGACCGAATCTTGCTTCAAAGATTTCCTACATATCCTGGGCTAAACAGGAATCAGGTCAATGTAGTTCGGGAAGTTTTGGTAGCTGGGACTACCATGGGATTGCAATGCTTGCTGCTACTGCTGTTGCTGTTGTCACTGCTACGTCACTGACTGCTTTATTACAACCAAATGGAAATTGGAAACTGAGCTAACTACTTGTGTGTATGTCAACTGCTAGTCACAAGATTCCTATCTATGATTATTTTACGACTTGATCTTGGGTCTTAGCTGATTCTGCTTGCAGACTCCGATCTGAATCTTGATGCTTGCGAGTTGTGGTGATCTGTTTAATCTCTGGGATACTGAGTGAGGCGCGACTGGCAGGGTTCAGGACCTTAATTAAATGCTGGAGTCAATCCGCCTTCCTTTTACTCCGAATCTTGGGACACCTCTTTTCTTCTTTGATTTTGAGTTGAGACTCATCTCGTGGGTCATTTCGATTCGTGTGGCTCGAGGTTAGACCTGCGGGAAAAACAAACAAACGAACGAAATTTTCTGCCCCAGTTTCACTAGGAAAATTTCGTTAATTATTCACCAAGAAGTTCATAAAATTGATGAAAGAGGATATGCATGCTCAGTTCAGGGTTGGAGCCCTAACACCGGCTAGCTGGGGAGAGGTTCGGTTTGGGGTTTAAAACCCTAACGCCGAACAAAAGAAGAATTCAGTTTAGGGTTTAAAACCCTAATGCTGATTGCATGGAAAGCTCAGTTTACGATTTAAAACCCTAATGCTGGCTGGAAGGAAAAGTTCAGTTTAGGGTTTAAAACCCTAATGCTGACTAAAAAGGAAAATTCAGTTTAGGGTTTTAAAACCCTAATGCTGATTGCATGGAAAAGAGTTCTCGGGTTATGCCGAAAAGATTCATCGAGTCATGCTGGGAGGATTCATCGGGTTATGCCGGGAGATTCGGGTTATGCCGAAAAGATTCGTCGGGTTATGCCGAGGAGATTCATCGGGTTATGCCGGGGGAATTCATCGGATCATGCCGGGAAGGTTTATCGGGTTATGCCGAAAAGATTCATCGGGTTATGCCGGGAAGATTCATCGGGTTATGCCGGGAGGATTCATCGGGTTATGCCGGGAGGATTCATCGGGTTATGCCGGGAGGATTCATTCGGGTTATGCCGGGAGGATTCATCGGGTTATGCCGGGAGGATTCATCGGGTTATGCCGGGAGGATTCATCGGGTTATGCCGGGAAATTCATCGGGTTATGCCGGGAAGGTTCATCGGGTTATGCCGGGAGGATTCATCGGGTTATGCCGAAAAGATTCATCGGGTTATGCCGGGAAGATTCATCGGGTTATGCCGGGAGGATTCATCGGGTTATGCCGGGAGGGTTTATCGGGTTATGCCGAAAAGATTCATCGGGTTATGCCGGGAAGATTCATCGGGTTATGCCGGAAGGTTCATCGGGTTATGCCGGGAAGATTCATCGGGTTATGCCGGGAGGATTCATCGGGTTATGCCGGGAGGGTTTATCGGGTTATGCCGAAAAGATTCATCGGGTTATGCCGAAAAGATTCATCGGGTTATGCCGGAAGGTTCATCGGGTTATGCCGGGAAGATTCATCGGGTTATGCCGGAAGGATTCATCGGGTTATGCCGGAAAGATTTATCGGGTTATGCCGGAAGGATTCATCGGGTTATGCCGGGAGGATTCATCGGGTTATGCCGGGAGGATTCATCGGGTTATGCCAGGAAATTCATCGGGTTATGCCGGGAAGGTTCATCGGGTTATGCCGGGAGGATTCATCGGGTTATGCCGAAAAGATTCATCAGGTTATGCCGGGAAGATTCATCGGGTTATGCCGGGAGGATTCATCGGGTTATGCCAGGAGGGTTTATCGGGTTATGCCGAAAGGATTCATCGGGTTATGCCGGGAAGATTCATCGGGTTATGCCGGAAGGTTCATCGGGTTATGCCGGGAAGATTCATCGGGTTATGCCGGAAGGATTCATCGGGTTATGCCGGAAAGATTTATCGGGTTATGCCGGAAGGATTCATCGGGTTATGCCGGGAGGATTCATCGGGTTATGCCGGGAGGATTCATCGGGTTATGCCGGGAAATTCATCGGGTTATGCCGGGAAGGTTCATCGGGTTATGCCGGGAGGATTCATCGGGTTATGCCGAAAAGATTCATCGGGTTATGCCGGGAAGATTCATCGGGTTATGCCGGGAGGATTCATCGGGTTATTTCGGGAGGGTTTATCGGGTTATGCCGAAAAGATTCATCGGGTTATGCCGGGAAGATTCATCGGGTTATGCCGGAAGGTTCATCGGGTTATGCCGGGAAGATTCTTCGGGTTATGCCGGAAGGATTCATCGGGTTATGCCGGAAAGATTTATCGGGTTATGCCGGAAGGATTCATCGGGTTATGCCGGGAAATTTATCGGGTTATGCCGAAAAATTTATCGGGTTATGCCGAAAAGATTCATCGGGTTATGCCGAAAAGATTCATCGGGTTATGCCGGGAATTTGGATAAAAAGGGCTCCTTGGGTTATGCCAGGGAGATCCGGGGTTTATACCGGGATAGTTGAGGAACGAGGTCCTATGCTACCATGATTTGTTTTTCTTTTGAGATGTTTATTCCTTGTCTTCTTTATTTCCTTTGGTTCTCCCCTTTCTCTATTTTTATTTATCAGAAATGCACGAAAGAATTATGGGGAAACTTACCATTGGTCGTTTTCCCGCTGCAAGGCTGTTTAAATGCTTGTGTGCTCCATTTCTTTGGGCTACACCAGCTTCATGCATGGCTGATTTGGGTCGTACCTGTCTTAATTTCCTACACAAAGAAAACATTGTCAGTTTGGAAATGGCGGTTGGTTTTGGGGGCCTTGATCGTTCCAATTGCTTTGTCTTAGCCTGATTCTTGTTGACCAACTCTGCCATTGATGTGAAACCCTTTGGACTACTCAGACTTGCGTTCCCAGATTTGTGATGATTTGCCTTATAAGGTTTTGGTTTTCCCGTCCCGTTCCGCTTGGGGATTTTCGGTGGGGATTTCATTAGGGAGACTCTGTGGGGATTTGTACAAGGGAATCTCCGTGGGTATTTGCCCAATGCGAACTCTGTGAGGATTTTTTTTTTTTTGATTTTTGATTGTAGCAGACTTGCGGGGGATGTGCTGGGGTGGACCTTTTTGGGGAATTGTACTAGGGGGAGACTTCGTGGGGATTTGTAACAAGGGATACCCTGTAGGGATTTGTCGGTTTTTGAAGCAAATCAATTACCGTGGCCAGTCGGGGTGGGACTGACGCGCCACTGAGGTCGTACATTTATTTGACTTTTGCCAAACGGAGCCTTGTAAAACCGGTCCTGCCACCTTTATTTGCGGTCATTATGGAATTAAGAGTTAGATCAAAGAAAACTATGTAAAGGAGAACATATGAGTTTAAAGAGAAAAGCCCCTTTCGGGGAAAAAAGAAGGACTTATCTGGAGTGTATGCCAGTTTCAAACTGACATGACATGCCTTTTGGACTGGATGCCCGACCTCCGAGAACTTGCATTTCATCATGAATCAAAACAGACCTATATTTTTCAAAACCTGGGAACCTTGCCAGGACTTTCTGAGGTGGAATCATCTTTTTGGCCGACAACGCCTTTTGCGGGTTTTCGTTAGTCGACCTCTCTCATTTCTCTTCTTACTGTTGCCTGCTAGTACTCTTTGCGAGTTTTTACTAAACAAGCTCTCTCATTTTCGATTTCCCTTCTCGCGTCGCCTCACGGTGCCCAAAGGTTTTCACCGACAAGACTTTCTTATCTTCATTCTCCTCATTTGTTGTATCGGACCCAAATAATTCCGTCTTCCTATTTTGGAATACTTCGTTGATTGATCAGAAGGACTTGAAAAAGGTTTGGGGTGAAAAGAATTTGGATTGAACTACAACTTTGGAACCTTTTGGGTGGGATTATTGCTGAATCGTTATAACTTCTGCCCCAGTTTTACTTTCGGGGGGAATTCCTGAATTTTATTGTTAGTGTGACTGAACCCCAAGGAGAGGTTGCCTACGTATCCTTTCGGAATCAAGTCAAACGTAGTTCATAAATTCTCTCTTTTTTTTTTATCATTTCCTCATTTTTCCAATTCTTTCTTCTTCCTTCTCTCTTTTTTTTTCAATTTTTTTTTTCAATAATATTTTTCAGGTTTCAAAGAGGGTAATCAAAGAAGAGTAACCAGCTCAAATGGGTTTGCAAAGGGTTGATAGTGTTTGAGTAGCGAGAATGAAAGCCTTCGTCATCTCAAACTGTGCAAAGATATCGCTAGAGTGATTTAGACATATCACTGCACCTGCTTTCCAAGCAAGGCTGACGTCGTTTCTTCCGACGTCGCCCAGATACAAATGCTCCATTTGGTAACATTTTTGATGACGTATGGACCCTTATTTCTTGGTACAATTGCTCGTGACAAACCGCAATTATTAAGGTTATCATTCTGTACGGGTCTAAATCCTTTTACTGCTCTCAAACTCTGCTTTTGTGACGGACATTTTCCAAACCATGAACCACTTTTCTTTAGTTGTTCCTACTTTTCAAATTCTTTATATCTCAAATTTTGACTCATTATTTGAAATCTGATCGGAGTTCTCGTGATCCGGCCATGAAGTCCGCAAACATGTCATGTTATTTAAAGCTGCATTCATCAGAATTGAAGAGAACACAAAAGAAAACATAGAAGAAGAAAGTGAGTAATCAAGCATGATTTCATTTCTTGGCATTTTGGGGAAGATAAAGAAAAGGTTGACATTCAAGAAATTAAAAACACGAAAAATGAAGAAAACATCTGAGTCACCCTCTGGGGTAATTCGTAATGCAGAGAAGGTGGCAAGGCAGGTTCATTAGGACTTCCGTTTGATTAAGAATGGCGTAGCCTTCTAGTTTTGAAACTAGGTGCTTGGTCCCATGTACGATACTTCAACGGTGCTAGTGCCCTCTCCTGGCTGGACCATGTGTATTTCGCATAGCTTTTCCCTTGTTGCTTCACATATTTCCTCGCTCTCGTCGAGCGGGGACACCTCATCATCTCCCTCTTTGTTGTATTTTGGTTCCTGTGGTATGCGTCCGACAAACACTGGCTCGTTCGGCCGAGGTTGTTTGATCGTCCCCCATACCATGGAGGCCTGCTTGAATACATCACTTATTCCTTTTTCTTGCTCCGGAGTTACCCTCGGTCCTTTTCCTGTGTCAGCAACAACAATTATGGCTTTAAGTGCCAGATCAACTTCCTCGTCTTCACAAATCATCCCAACTATCGGCCCATTGTTGTGGGCGGGCAGCGGATTATTGGTCACATTTGGGATATCCTCGTCTCTCAACACAATCTTCCCCTGGTCTAACAGATTCTCTACAGCTTGTTTCAATGTCCAACAGTCATTGGTGTCGTGCCCTTCTACCCCTGAATGGTACGCACATCTGACACCCCGCCGATATGATGGTGATCCCGGGTTCTGCCCGTTCGGTGGTATGGGCTGCAACAAATTCATTTGGACAAGCTTAGGGAATATGGTGGAATAGGGTTCGCCGATTGGTGTGTAGTTGGGTCTCTTGGGTGGTTCCCGAGGACGGAAATTATTTTGAGGAGGTCGAGGATTGTAGTGGTTTCGGTGAGGAGGCTGATTCATAGGATGTGGGGCCTGCCCCCGATTGACTGGTTGTGTCCGCTGTATATAAGGCTGGGTGCTCATGACCATGTAGGGCTGAGGAGCGTAGGTCGCATTTTGGTGGGGGAAATACTGTTGCGAGGTTCTTTCCGAAGAACAAAGCCCGGGATTATGATATTCTCCCACCTCTGCCACTGTCATGGACGTTTCCTCTTTTTTCTTCCCTCTTGCCATTCCTCCAGACCCGCTTTGGACGGCTTGGGAGGTTGCCCTTATGGCTGCCTGACTCAAAATTCTTCCCGTTTTCAGACCGTTCTCCACCATCTCTCCAATCTTAATCGCTTCTGCGAAAGGCTTTCCCATTGCTGACATCATGTTTTGGAAATAGTCGGACTCTTGAGCCTGGAGAAAAGTAGTGACCATCTCTATCTCGTCCATGGAAGGTTTTACCCTTGACGCTTGCTCACGCCATTTGATGGCGTATTCTCTAAAACTTTCCGAGGGTTTCTTCTTTAAATTTGACAAAGCATTTCTGTCTGGCGCGATGTCGATATTATATTGAAACTGCCCTACGAAGTCTCTGGCAAGATCATCCCATATATGCCAGCGAGATATGTCCTGGTCCATATACCATTCCGAAGCGACTCCCACCAAACTTTCTCCAAAATATGCCATCAGCAGTTCTTCTTTTCCGCCAGCTCCCCGTAATTGATTGCAGTATTTTTTAAGATGTGCAATGGGGTCACCATGCCCATCGTATTTCTCGAACTTTGGGGTCTTGAAACCTGCTGGCAAGTGCACACGAGGGAACATGCATAGGTCGGCGTAAGAGATGCAGCAGGGTGGCCTTTTCATTTCTGGTTGCTTGTCCTAGACGGACCCAACCCCTGTGTTGAGCCCCCTAAGTCAAATGCAACATGATGCAAATAAGCGTTCCTACTAGGGATCCGGCATGAAGTCGAGTTATACTAGGTTTAAACCTTGGTATTTGTTCTAGACTGTGTACCCGAGCGGACAACTCGAGTCGAGGAGGGGCAACTTACCGGGAACCAAAAGGCCGTCCGGCTTCGTAACTTATCCGTCCTCTTTCTTATTCCAGGTATCGACACTAACAGAATAAGGAGTCTCGACCAGCGAGCTTCTCCCCGGAGGTGAAGAGAGAAGGGTTCGGCACAGTTTATATGCAGTTCAGATAATATCAAAGCGGTAAAAGACAACATTTAGTATGTTATGTCAAAACATGTAATATATATCAGATAGTGAGGCCAAATACAACAATTATTCTAAGCTCGAATTATTGAACCCTGAACCAGTGGTTCTGGGTCTAATTCTCCAGCAGCGGTTTTGTTATACTGGGTTTATAACCTGGGTATACGTTCTAGACTGTGTACCCGAGCGGACAACTCGAGCCGAGGAGGGGGCTACGTACCGAGGACCCGCGAGATCGTCCGGCTTTGTAACTTGTCCGACCTCTTTCTTATTTCAGGTATTGACACTAACAGAATAGGGAGTCTCGACCAGCGAGCTTCTCCCCGGAGGTAAGAAGAGAAGAGTTTCAGCACAGTTTATATACAGTTCAGATAATATCAAAGCGGTAAAAGACAACATTTAGCACATTATGCAAAAACATGTAATAAAGATCAGATAATAAAGCCAAATATAACAATTATTCTAAGCTCGAATTCTTGAACCCTGAACCAGTGGTTCTGGGTTAATCCCCAGCGGAGTCGCCAGAGCTGTCACACCTCCTTTTTGCGCGCCCCCGCCCCGAAGGGTTAAATGCGCGAGGGGAGTTTTTCCAATTTAAGTGACAATATTCGAAATGGGATTATTTATTTAATTCAGAGTCGCCACTTGGGAAAGGTTTGATTTTTGGTGTCCCAAGTCACCGGTTTATCTTGAATCCCAAATCGAGGAAATTTTCGACTTTTCCGAATGAAGTCTGCGAACCAGAAATTCTAAGTAAGGAATTCTGTTGACCCGAGGGAAGGTGTTAGGCACCCTCGAATCCCGTGGTTCTAGCACGGTCGCTTAAATTGTTATAATGGCTAAATAACTGATTTAAATACATGTTGTGATTTATATGCTTCTTATTAGATTTATACCGCTTTTATTATTATCATTTATTTTTATAGAATTGCAACGTCGTGAAAATGCATGTCGAACCACGTCACAATCAATGCACCCGTGATCGTCGACACATTCGGACTTCGTTGAGATTCGGATTTGGGTCACGTCAATGTGCACCCGAATTTAAGAATATGATTTAATTAAGCCGCGCCTACGGAGTCTAACGCGTTATTATTTTGTAGAAGGCCATGAAATTTATTAAATGGCCTATCCTGAATTCTAAATAATTATCATGGTTATTTATTGAGGGCCCCGCAATTTTGCATTTTTATTTGGCGAGGCTCATCTCTATTTTAGAAAAGGATATCCTAAAGAGACTACATTTCTAATGTGTTTGTCTCTAAAATAGAAGAAAAGATGCATGCTAATTCAATTATATGCTTTGGCCAAATTAAGATTTTAGTTAATCGTCTGATTAATTATTTACAGAATGAAGAGACGTTGTACCTCATGAAACATGCTTTTAACTTGATAGAAGAATTATATACAAGATTGATGAAATGCTACGACTGCTGCAAGAGCTCCCTAACCCTAACTTATTTAGGCAAGATTAATTAAAACTACTTATTAGAAAAATGCGACTAATGATATTTGAAACTCATCCTATAAACTGCTTCATGAAAAACTGAAACTCAAGAGTTTGAAACTGTATTGTCTTTAGCTAGATCTAAACAATTATTTGTCCTTACATATTCGAAACATGCTGAAAGAGCGAGTTTGAATTAGCAATTGTATTAAATGGCTCTGCATATTTCACGGATTGTATTTACATCTTGTGTACTCCTAAACGAATAAAATGTCACAGTTTCCAATTGGCATAAACTTTAATTAAATACAACCTTACTAATCTGTCTCCATTAGGCTAACAGACCCAGAAACTGCATATCTTAACAACATTTATATAAAAATTTGTAAGCAATGCAACAGATGATTATAACATCCTTCAGATCTTTCGATTCAACTTTCATTGCAACATCAGACAGATTCGAAATGTGTACCTGAGGAAATTGCTTACAATGAAGAAAGTAAGGCAGTCAGTTGAGCAATAGAAGCGATACCAAACAGCAGCAGTAACAGTAGGTTCCAATAGAACAAAAAATCCCAGGGCAAAAGACCAGTAAAGCCAATGGAGGAAGGGCAGAATGAAACAAATTTCCAGTAGTACGGAATAAGAGATCTAGGCAATCCAATTCCAGAAGAAACAAACAATACAAATCCAAACAATAGACTTAGCCAACACTTGAAAGAAGACAGAACTAATTTGGACAGTTTGAACAAAACTGAGAATCGAACAAATAGTAGGAAGAAGACAATTTCTGATCTTTGTGATATCCCTTTCCTTATCTCCTTTCTTTTCAAATTCAAATGTCAATCCTCAGTTTTGAAATCTATTTGGGTTATCAAAAAGAATTCTTTTCCAGTTTCTGTTTTCGGAATTTGAACTCTCAGGTGTTCCCTCTCAGTGTCTCTCTCTATCTCTGTAGGCTCTCAAGGTTCAGTGTCTATCCCCTCCTCTCTAATTCTGTCCCCCTTTATAAGCCTCAGAACTATCTCTTTTAACAGCCTGTTTTCAGAATATCACCATGCCCCTCCCATGTGCCTTCCATTTTCAGTCCCACTTTAGCTAATTAAGTATTAAACCCCATTCACATTCCCTGGCAGATTCAACTTTTCCATTTTATTATCTAAAAGCAAGTATGGGCAGTAGAATATATCTGACAGCATATGCTGTCAAATTGTTTAAATCTTAAAAGCCTTCTTATGCAGAAAAACAGGCTGTGCACAAGGCACATGAGGTGCACCAATGCACATGCTGTGCACGAGTGCACATGCCTTCCAATTCAGAATTTAAACATAAACAATCCTTTTTACATTAACTGATCAATTCAAACAATCTATAAGTAAGCAAAAACTGGTTCTTAATTGGCTCAAGGCAAATGTTCATCAGAAGAAAATCGATTTACTTTGTTCAGACAGTTGAAACTAATTGACGACACATGTCGACTCGACTATATTAGCATTAACATACACAATCGTAGCCAAAAATCAGACATTTAAACAGTGTCGATACATGGTTCGAATTATACTGACTAAGCAGAAATACACTCGAGGAGTCACTAGTCAGTCCAAACTTGAAAATCAGCTACTTGCACAACATTTATATACATTATCAGAGCAAATGGAAAGACTTATTCAAACAAACAGGAGTTCAGGCAAAAATGGACGGGGCACAATTGACAAAATTCAAAGACATAAAATCAAAGCATGAACAGACTTTAACACAATCAAATGGGCCAAAACAAATAAAGAAGAGAAAGAAACTCACCTTAAATCTTGAAAAATCAAAACCTCAAACTCGGACTCGGACAAAACTTTCTTAAGGCTGAACGGACTTTAATCGAAGTGTTTCTCAAATGAGAAACACTTTGATTAAAGTCCATCAGACCTTAACCTCTTTGGTTTGAACTGGTTTGAACCAGTGACGAGGGACCTCGTGGTTTCAAAACTCAGATCTAATATTCGTGCTTCCCTGGTTAGATTCGGACCAAACCAAGTATGGTTTGGTCACGAGGAGGGTCCGGGGAGTGTCTGGTATGAAGCTGGGGTTGTTTGGTGTAGATCGAGTTTTGACTCGAATCTTCAAATGAAGATTCGAGGACCTGGGGGGTGATTCGAACCAAACGGTTAACAGGTCTATGTTCAGGGTGGTGAGGGGGTTCTATGGTGTTCATGGCGAGGTCACCGGCGTTCATGCCGCCGGTTTTCATGGTGAAGAGTGCAGGGGCGGCTCTAGGGTTCCGGGGTCCTTGTGAGGATGATGAAGGACAGGGGTATTTGGACAGGGGGTGGGGTACGAGGGGCAGCTTATATATGGAGTGAGTGGATGGACCTCAGCCGTTGGATGAGGCATGATGAAAGGCCAGGATCCTTCCACTCGAGGGAAACGGTGTCGTTTCAAGTGTTGGGGGCAGAGTTGGTTCGGGTAACGGGTCGGGCAGATGGGGTTACGGGTGAGAGATCCGGACCGTTGGATCGGCTTGGTTTGGATGGTTGGGATGGATTGGCATTGAAACGACGTAGTTTTGGCGTTAAACTACGTCGTTTTGATGCCTGGGGAGTGGGCTGTGTGGACCGGTGGATTGGGCCATTCATTTGGGCTTCAGTTTTCAAATGTTTTGTAACCCAAATTCATTTTAAAACAAATTTTTTGTCTTCTTTTTCTTTATTTCTAATTTCCTAAATACACAAACTAATTAAATAAAACTAAGCACCACTAATTAAACTTAACATATTTATTTCACGCGTATAAAAATGTTAAAAGTAGGCAAAATTAAACACGGCAACAAATCAGGACAAAAGAAAAAATGCGTATTTTTGTAATTTTCCATCTAACAAACGGGTCATGGTTTAAATTACGCATGACACATACATTTTTAATTCTTTTGGAGCGATTGTCGCGTAAAACAAAAATCACGTGCTCACAGCTGCCCCTCTTTGTTCGGAAACACGAAGAGTTTTCGTGCAAAGATAAAGTGAGCGTGTATGAGCGATTTTTGCCTATGGACTACTCCGTATGAAGCATGTTTTTTTTTGAAAGATCTGACCGAATCTTGCTTCAAAGATTTCCTACATATCCTGGGCTAAACAGGAATCAGGTCAATGTAGTTCGGGAAGTTTTGGTAGCTGGGACTACCATGGGATTGCAATGCTTGCTGCTACTGCTGTTGCTGTTGTCACTGCTACGTCACTGACTGCTTTATTACAACCAAATGGAAATTGGAAACTGAGCTAACTACTTGTGTGTATGTCAACTGCTAGTCACAAGATTCCTATCTATGATTCTTTTACGACTTGATCTTGGGTCTTAGCTGATTCTGCTTGCAGACTCCGATCTGAATCTTGATGCTTGCGAGTTGTGGTGATCTGTTTAATCTCTGGGATACTGAGTGAGGCGCGACTGGCAGGGTTCAGGACCTTAATTAAATGCTGGAGTCAATCCGCCTTCCTTTTACTCCGAATCTTGGGACACCTCTTTTCTTCTTTGATTTTGAGTTGAGACTCATCTCGTGGGTCATTTCGATTCGTGTGGCTCGAGGTTAGACCTGCGGGAAAAACAAACAAACGAACGAAATTTTCTGCCCCAGTTTCACTAGGAAAATTTCGTTAATTATTCACCAAGAAGTTCATAAAATTGATGAAAGAGGATATGCATGCTCAGTTCAGGGTTGGAGCCCTAACACCGGCTAGCTGGGGAGAGGTTCGGTTTGGGGTTTAAAACCCTAACGCCGAACAAAAGAAGAATTCAGTTTAGGGTTTAAAACCCTAATGCTGATTGCATGGAAAGCTCAGTTTAGGATTTAAAACCCTAATGCTGGCTGGAAGGAAAAGTTCAGTTTAGGGTTTAAAACCCTAATGCTGACTAAAAAGGAAAATTCAGTTTAGGGTTTTAAAACCCTAATGCTGATTGCATGGAAAAGAGTTCTCGGGTTATGCCGAAAAGATTCATCGAGTCATGCTGGGAGGATTCATCGGGTTATGCCGGGAGATTCGGGTTATGCCGAAAAGATTCGTCGGGTTATGCCGAGGGGATTCATCGGGTTATGCCGGGGGAATTCATCGGATCATGCCGGGAAGGTTTATCGGGTTATGCCGAAAAGATTCATCGGGTTATGCCGGGAGGATTCATCGGGTTATGCCGGGAGGATTCATCGGGTTATGCCGGGAGGATTCATCGGGTTATGCCGGGAAATTCATCGGGTTATGCCGGGAAGGTTCATCGGGTTATGCCGGGAGGATTCATCGGGTTATGCCGAAAAGATTCATCGGGTTATGCCGGGAAGATTCATCGGGTTATGCCGGGAGGATTCATCGGGTTATGCCGGGAGGGTTTATCGGGTTATGCCGAAAAGATTCATCGGGTTATGCCGGGAAGATTCATCGGGTTATGCCGGAAGGTTCATCGGGTTATGCCGGGAAGATTCATTGGGTTATGCGTATATTTAATTATATATTTCACATTAACAAAGAAAAAATTGGCCTTTAAAAGTATCGTTCGGAAGTAATACACAATTAACAAAGGGAGTTTTGGCCGTTAAAAGCACTTCCATTGGTAGATTTAGTTGTTCGTCGTTAATACTTTTAACGACAGGATGATTAAGTAGCGAAGGGAAAAGTTTGTCGTTATAAAGGACATATAACGACCGAAATTTATGTCGTAGTTAAAGAATCTATAATAACCGGATTGAGAATCGGTCGTTAACTTTAACGTCAAGGCTTTTAATGACCGGTGACGACCGGCTTTTTTCCGGTCGTTAATTGACCGAATTTGAACTTTTAACGATTGAATTTTCCCTCGTTAAAAGTCTATTTTCTTATAGTGATAGGACAGAAAAATATCCATAAAATTAAACAAAAACAAAAGAAATTTATGCAGAACTTTTGATCTTTTTTATTTTTGAAAGCTCAAGTTTATTTATATAGTGAAATTCTAGAAATCATTCTTGCCGGAGTCGCACTTTAGTAATTTTCTTCCATTTGTTCAAGATTTGATTACCCTTACCAACTACAATAATAACATGGATATATGATGACTTCATGTCCAACTACATTCACCTAAAAACTAGTTGTAGTGGTTAAATACCCCTCATCTCAAAGCTTTTGGCATTGATTGGGTAAAATTAAACACAAACATTCAAAATTATGTGATGTAAAACCGGCAAAGGCATGTCAATGTTTATTAAGTATATTAAATGAAAATTAATATATTCGTCGAGTTAGTTTGAAACGGATTATTGTCACATATATGCTTGATCAGTAGCCTAACTTTTGATTATATAGAGATAAATAAAAGAAAATGACCTTGGGGAAATGGACAGATCATTCAAATCGTAAGACGAAGATAGCCATGATGTTCTCATAATTATTAAAAGTTTAGAAAGTTATTCTAACGTCAAGGAAAGGCTTCCATTCATTTATTTAAAAGCTGGATGTATCTTTTCAACGAAAGCCTCTTTTGATAAGTGTTAAAAAAAGCATTGTTCCCTATTAAATTTGAAAAACAATAAACAATTAGAAAACACATTTGTAGTAATTTTGCTCGTCTATGAATTAAAAGAATTATCACAAGGTTATACATATTAGTTTAAAATCATAAGGTTAATTTTTTTTTTTTGTCTATTCTTAAGTTTCATGTCCACTCTACCTACGAGGTACGAACTAAGACGCATAAAATAAATTGTATAAAGTAATAAAAACAAAGGCAAAGACAATGCTATCAGAATACATTCTGTGATGCATGCATTGAACTTTAGAGTTTTTTTTTGGGGGGTGGGGGGAGGGGGGAGGGGAATGCTACAAAAGCTATTCTTTGCTTTGAAATTGTAGCCTTTTTGAGTTATGCTTTCGAATTTTCCTTCGAAAAAAATTCGAGTAAACATAACATTTCTTGAAAAAATGAATCAAGAGATCTAATCTTTTTTGATCCCTGACTAGATCAAACTAATAATATAACATCCCTAGATTATTAATTTCTTGATTCAACTAGGGATAATTTCTGAAGATCCTATACATGTTATCTCGAATATCATCATTTCCCTTGATCAACCACCACGAAAACACTTGCTGGAACTTGCACATCCGATTCAACCAAAACCTGATTATTTGATACATTTCTCAAAGCATGATTAACAAAAGAATTTCCACTAGGGAAAAATGTGTATTGAACATTTTTAATGAGGTTAGGAAATAAAAGAATTGGATTAAGATCCAAAGTCCAAGAAGTACCATTCCCTTGAACAACCCCACTTCCAATTGTAGCCTTTAGATTCATCCCTTTAACATTATTTTTATCCACCACAACTTGATCAATTGTTGTAAAAGGACCATTAGATTGGTCTAATTGAACAATATCCACCCCTTTATTTGATCCAGAAAACATGTTATCCACAATGTTAACTCCATTCACAACACCATTTATAGACTTCAATGTAATAAAAGCATCTCCAAGAAAAAAGGTATTGGAAATATGGAGTTGAACAGGATCCTCAGCCACAATCCCAGTAAAATCCATATAGGAATCCACTATCCTGGTTTGGGTTAAACCTGCCAATTTTAAGTAAATCCCAGTGCCACCAAATCCAGTTGCTTTATTATAACAATGTACACCTGATAACAAATTTGCTTGACCTGATACCATTATACCTATTCCAGCTGAAAAAATCACCACATTCGTGACTGAATTGTCATTTCCCATTAAATTAATTGCCGTCCCGGAGAAATTCCTCTCTCCTTTATCACCACCAGCAGTGATATGTTGTCCAAGGAATGAATTCCTAATATAAGTTTCATGGCCACCTTTGGCTAGAATACCATTTGTTGTGAAATGAGTAATATAACAATTGTCAATGCTTGTTCTTAGTGAGTTTATTACTTGGATTCCTCCTCCTCTGAAATTAGAATCCAGTAATAGGTCTCTTAGGGTTATGAATTCAAAGAAATATTCGGGAGCATTGCCTGAAGAAGTCGATAAATCGATGAGATATCCATCAGTTGGGAAATTATCTGAAGCTTTTAGTGTACCTCCAAGAATCTGTTTCATTAAAAATAATCAAGTTTAGCTATCCAAATATGTAAATTGTAAAATATAAAGTGAAGGAATGCAGTCTAGAAGTCTCATAAAAAAAATTAATGAGCTAAAAGCACCAGATTTAATAAAATTTACAGCTAAATCTACTGCTATTAAAACTACTAGGGCCAAAGCTGGAAGGTTCGTGAAAAATGTGCTTGAAGCGACACCTGTAGAGGACTTTATAGTACTTTAAATTCAGTGCATCTAAAATTAAACCACGAAGGTTTTCAAAAAAACTAGGCTGAATTCTTCTTCAAAAATAATTCCATTACATAAGACAACAACATACCCAGTAAAATCTCACTAGTGAGATCTGGAGAGAGTAAAGTGTACGCAGACCTTACCACTACCCCGAAAAAGGTAAACAATTCCATTACATAAGGAATTGAGAAAAAAAGGAAAGTATAGCGGAAATAAGTTTTCGACCCTCACCAATACACTAAACCATAAGTTTTCTACTATGATGGTCGAGATTGGAGGTTCGTTTATCATAAGGTTAAAGCTACAGATATGAAAACATCTAAGCTAAATATCAGCTCTGAATAAAATGAAAGGAGAAAACGCCCACAGATTAATGGCATTTATACCTTGTTATATGTGTTGGAAACTGAGATTTATTAGACTAGAAAAAGGTCAAGTCTAGAGCTAGAAAAAAATCTAAAAGTTTCGGCAGACATGTAACACAAGTGTTCAACAAATTAAATATGTAAACTATGCAGCTTTAATTAATCTAGAAGGAAGACTGATCAGTCAGTTTCGATCAAGTCATATCTAGCAAACCAACTGCACTGGACAAATCAGAAATAAGTGTAAATAGGTCAATTAATTTCATACGATCCTCCAAACGATATTACGCCACCTGTCAAGTTTTGACAATACGTACCATACTAGAACTATTTTTTTTCTATCACAGGTTCTATCACGGACATCCCATTAAGAGAAAATTTCTACTTATGTGTACTATCATTGTGGGAAAAAAAAAGGTACACTTTCAGCGTAATTTCACCATCCATAACAGATTACTTACTTTAAATTGTAAGTTATGATTTCGATTTAATTTGATAGGTATTTAAAAAAATTATACACCAACAATGTATAGAATTTGGAAGTCATACGTACCATGAGATTGCCACGGCCAAGAACGGGAAATTGCAAAGGTTGGCTGATCAAGTAATTCCCACCTTCAAGATTGACTTGAGCACCACCAAGATTTGCAATTCCTTGCATCAAGAAACCATCGCTTGGCCCTTCTAATGCATCCGAAATTGCTTGTGATATTGCTTCTGTGCTATCTATTTTCCCAGTTGGGTCTGCACCATATGATGTTACGTGATATACTCTTGGACTTGGTGTCACCTATAATACATAAACACATACAAATTTTCTTTTAATCAGCATTGCACTGATCATATAAACAAACAAAAAATATTGATCAAACAAAAATAAAAGGACTTACAGTTACTGCATATGGTGTTGGAGATGGAGAAACAGAATTAGGAGAAGAAACCGAATCGCGACGAACAAATGAAGCTTTAAAAGCTTGCATTTTCCTCATTTGATGATCATGTTGTTTTCTTGTAGCTTCTCGAAGATGAACAGATTTCTCTCCAAGAACATGGGATATTAAGGAAAGGCAAACCAAAACCTTAATCAAGGACAAAAGGGAGGAAGTCCATGTTCTTTCTCCCATGTTTTTCTCTTTCCTTGTAAGTGAACCTAGTATGTGAATGAATCCAAGAAAAAACATCCTAGCTAGCCATTTATATATATTTAGAGCTAGATGGAGAGAGACCAAAAAAAGGAGTTTATTTTATTTGGGGTGAGGAAGATGGGGCATGGAAAAAGAAAGGTTTAGCAAATAAAATCAAGTAAGTTGCTAGATTTCAAATAAAATGGGAACATGAAATTATGAAAATAAAGAGACAAAGAGTGTGAGAATAGCCGAGAAAAGGCTCTCTTTTGATGTTACTATTCTTTTATTTGTTCCAGGTGTTTGCATATATACTTGGTGTAAAAGGATTGCCTTGTTGAATATTTCTTCTTCTTTTGGCATGAGAGAAAAGAAAAGTAATCAGTCACCAACTTCTCACTTTAAGCATCCTTACAAAGGTTGGCAATTAGGTGAAAAGAAAAAGGAATTGGAAATTTTACTCACGAGGCAAAGAAAGTTTGTACCTTAAGCAAGTAATTAAATAAGCAAATCACTTTTTGGTTTTGAATTTTTGACGAATATTGAAGTAAAGCTCTTTTCGAAGTATTATTGATTAGTTGTTGATTGGAAATGTTGAAATCTTGAATTACAAGACTATTATTATTACTTAGGATTTTTATGAAATTACTTTTATACAATCAGAATAATCAAAAGATAATTATAGGTAACTCTATTTTATAAAATTATTGATTGATAGCTAAAAGAAACGCTAATTAACATATTGTGACAGATTCAATTATATTTTCATTACATTGTCAATGTATATAATTACTTAAATCCATTATTTATTGGGATCTGTACAAATAGTCGGTCATATTCATTGTTTACTTTTTTTACTCATATAGCCAAATTATACATTTATTATATACAATTAAACACATATAATACATAAATTGTGTATATATTATACCTTCACTGGCTAACTTTAATTTAAGTGATCGGGTTGACAACTATTTGGGTAAATTCTTCTTATTTTTACTTATTTATACAGAACAACTTCTTGTTGAAGTTTTCTGAGATGGTCCACTGCGTTTGGTTGCTTTCAGACTACTTTCTAACTGACCAGTATTAATTTAAAGCATTATAAGCGGCCTGCATAAGATTATGATTCACAAGAAAACCAAACTTTGCCCCATATTGTAAAAGAAAAAGAGAAATTTGAAAAAAAAATAAAGAGAGAACAAAAAACCTATTTAGTGAATTAACTTTTTACGACGAATGAAGTTAGAATTAACCTAGTGGTTAACAAGATAAGGTGCGAATGTTTGACCTTAAAGTCTTATTATAAAGAGTAGGCTTTTCTGACCAAACTATACATTAGTAATTTTCGTGCTATGGTTTTCCTATTACATCAGCTGGTAATACGTATTTATTGTAAATATATTCCTACACTTGAATAGAATTAGTTTTACGTGGGAAAAATCAATAAATTTTAGATACCTTCAGTAAAGTACTCCCTCTGAGAGAGAGAGAGAGGAAAACTTATCTGTAAAATAAAAGAGAAGTACCTTTTTTCTTTTCTTTTCAAAATTCATTTTATATTTGTGTATAGAAGTTACTAAGGTAATAGGAGACCAAAAAACTAAAAAATAAAATGGCGAACGTTGATTAAATGTTCTAGAGCAATTTAAATTTCAGGGAAAATCTTGTTTCAATTATCGGCTATATATGTATGATAATAGTAATAAATTAGGAAAAATAATATGAGGTTAACTACGTATTATAATGACTAGGAAGTACGAAAATAGGAGGAAACTCTCAACAACAACAACAACAACCCAGTATAATCCCACTTAGTGGGGTCTGGGGAGGGTAGTGTGTACGTAGACCTTACCCCTACCCTAGGACAGAGAGACTGTTTCCAAATAGACCCCCGGCATCCTTCCCTCCAAAAACTTCTCACCTTGCTCTAGGAGGAAATTCTCCAGTCTCCTAATTTTCCCCCCACTAATCTGGCTACTTTGTTTTCATCAATATGTGGAGAATAATCTTAGGAATTGTAACTAATTTGTTTGATATTTTTGACTTGATCTAAAGTAAATAGATACAGTAGGTAACTTCTGGATTTATTTGTTCCTTGATTGATCTTTTCAACAAAGCTTCACGAGTAAACCGTATTATCATGCGTGAGGACAAAAAATTTCATTTAAACATCCACACCACGTATCTCTTTTTGATTGGTTTGTTCCCTTTTATGAGGAAAATTTAACAGTAATTCCGTGGAATCAAAATTTTATTCTAACTATTTCAATAATATTTCTAATTATCTGATTTGGAGTACCAATGCTTTCCAAATTAATTTATAAGGTTATTTGCCTTCTCCGCTATATTTCAATCAATGACTATGATGCATGTTTCCAAACCGTTTGATTCCTCCCTTGGCTATCTTTTATAGAGCCAAAATAAAAGTAAGTACGATTTCAGGATATTAGGCATTTTCTTTGTCTTAATTAAAATTAATTGGTAATCGTTATTGATGTCGGGGATAAATTTTGATGACTACAGAGTTGGTTTTATACAGATTTTGTTAAGAAAAAAGTCGTAGTTAATTAACTAAAACCATAGTATATTGTGGGATCAAGGATATTTAATAACTTTTAGGAATAATCTCCCTTTCATGTTAGCCTATGGCATAAAGTGTGACATACACATAAATCTGCATGCTCGTACTGTCTCGTACGCCCTTAATTATTTAAATATATCTCCAATTGACAAAAAAGTTTACTTAAATTAAGTGATAACCACCTTCTACCTGTAATTATGAAATTGTAGGTTCGAACTCCTCAGGGAGCAAAGTAGAGAATTACTATATCCCAGAGTTTGAGGAGAGAACACTTAGCAGTTGAGTTACTTTTGACTTTATTACTTTATTTTCCTAAAACTTTGTCATTGTAAATATATAGAATCATTCATTTGATGGTAACCAAAATATTCAAACAATACAGATTTATCTGATATCCGAGTCGGAATTCATTGCACTCAATAATGTTATATTCTTTTTCCCCCTTCTATTCTTGCCTTTTTTTTTTTTTGGGAGTCATTACAGAATCGAATATTATGTTTTTTCATATACTTTTAGTACAAATACTACGACTTAGAACTTATTTTGTAATTTTTAAAGATGCAATTTAGCTTTCCTTAAAAATAATAAATAATTTAATCCCCGTGCTCGAATGTTTATTAATTTCCAGCCAAATGGAGTAATTATTAAACAATTTTTTATTTGATTGCAAGCTTCGCTACAACGTGGATTCTTTTCTATCAGCGAATGGGAAGTGAGAACTTTCATATGGAGTGCGTCTAATTTCATTTAGCATATGTAGAATTACGAACGATATCAAAAACCAAATCTCTGGCGCAGAATATGCTTTGTTTTTTATTAGATTTTCTTGTGAGAACAAAATCTCGTGCAAATTTGAAGGGAAGGCAATTTTGAAAGTGAATCATGTGATAGAAATATAATACTATATTTAAGCAGATACATTTGACCAAAAAAAAATTTGTTTAAGTGGTAAGTATTCTCTACCTCTAACGATGCAATTGTAGGTTCGAACTCCCAATGGAGCAAAGTGGAGAATTAAATCCATAGTTTGGAGGTGAGAATACTTAAGATTTGACTAATTTTAGACTATATTACTATAGATAGAATTTTATTATGGTGAATGTCTATATTTAGAGAGATTCTATGGTTTTGTTACTTGGTGGCTAAGTCAATCTCTCCTTATAAATAGAAGGTTCTATTCCATTGTAATTCATCCCACAATTCAATAAGAATTTTCTCTCTCTTTCTCTGCAAAATTGTTCTTCTTCATATTTTGTATTCTGTATTTCATATCTCTTATATTGCTGTTATTTTATTATGCATGCTTTTTTGAGCCGAGGGTCTCCTAGAAACAGCCTCTCTACCCTTCGGGGTAGGGGTAAGGTCTGCGTACATATTACCCTCCCCAGACCCCACCTGTGGGATTATACTGGGTCGTTGTTGTTGTTGTTGTTGTTGTTGTTGTTGTTGTTGTTTCTCTGCAAAATTGTTCTTCTTCTTTTATTATTTTCATCACACGTTATCAGCATGAGACTCTACCGTTTCAAGAAGCTCTTTGAGAAGATTAAGCAAACATGGATATCCCACAAATCAAACTTGGATCAAAGGTCAATTGGAAAAATATCTGTTTAATTGATTCATGTACGACACATACAATATTCAAAGAGAGGAAATATTTCTCTCATTTAAGTATGTGTAAGGCAGATGTTACTACAATTTCTGGTAGTAGTAAATTAATTGAAGGCTCTGGAAGAGCTGCTATAACTCTGCCCAAGGGAACAATACTTATCATAGAGAATGCAATGTTCTCCTCCAAGTCCAAGAGGAACTTGTTGAGTTTTAAAGATATCCGCCGAAATGGATATCATATTGAGACAATAGATGAGAATAATCTTGAATATATCATCATTACCAAAAATGTCTCTGGCTAAAACAGTGTTACTGAGAAGTTCCCATCTTTGTCTTGTGGTCTGTATTGGACAAGAATTAGTGCAATTGAGGCACATTCTATTGTAAGCCAAAAGGTAATTGATTCCAATACTTTTGTACTTTAGCATGATCAATTGAGACATCCTGGATCAATTATGATGAGACGAATTATAGAAAACTCAAATGGACATCCATTAAAGAATTTAAAGATTCTTTTAAATAATGAATTTTCTTGCACTTCTTGTTATCAAGGCAAGTTAATTATCGGACCATCACCTACAAAGGTTGGGATTGAGTCCCCTGCGTTTTTGGAATGTATACAAGGGGACATTTGTGGACCTATTCACCTACCTAGTGGGTCGTTTAGATATTTCATGGTCTTAATAGATGCATCTTCTAGATGGTCTCATGTGTGCATATTGTCATCACGCAACCTCGCGTTTGCAAATTTAATAGCACAAATAATTCGATTACGGGCGCAATTCCCCGATAATCCAATTAAGTCTATTAGACTTGATAATACTGCTGAGTTTTCATCCCAAACATTTAATGATTATTGCTTATCAATTGGGATAAAAGTGGAACATCTTGTAGCTCATGTTCACACTCAAAATGGCTTTGCAGAGTCTTTAATTAAACGTCTGCAATTGATAGCAAGATTGTTAATCATGAAAACGAGGTTACCCACTTCTGTATGGGGTCACACCATTTTACATGTAGCAATGCTAGTTCGTCTCAGACCGACAAATTATCATAAATATTTCCCGTTGCAGTTTGTTTTGGGTCATGAACCTAATATATCCCATTTGAGAATTTTCGAATACGCAGTATATGTGCGTGTAGCACCGCTATATCGCACCAAAATGGGTCCCAAAGAAGGTTAGGAATATATTGTGGGTTTGAATCACCCTCCATTATTCGCTACCTCGAAACATTAACGGGGGATTTGTTCACTGTAGGATTTGCAGACTGTCGATTCGATGAGACACTTTTCCCAAAATTAGAAGGAGAAAATGGTGAAACCAAACAGAAAATTTTGTGGAAAAAACCATCATTATCTCATCTTGATCCACGTGCCTCTATTTCTGAAAAAGAGGTTCAAAAGATTATCCATTTGCAGAGAATAGCAAATCAAATGCCAAACACATTTACAGATTTGAAAAGGATAACAAAATCACATATCCCTGCATAGAATGTTCCAATCCGTATTGATGTCCCTGTTGGACAATCTTCTAGTGTCATAGCTAATGAGTCAAAAATACGTCTGAAACGTGACAGACCATTAGGTTCTAAGGATCAAAATCCTACAAAAAGGAAAACAAATGATCAAGATGACACTACGAAGTATCATGAAGAAATCTATGATTTAATAAATTCTGAGATTCATGAGGAAATCACTGAGCCCGAGACTCAAGAAAATAAGGAACTATCAATAAATTCAATCAATATTGAGACAAATTTGAATCGATTGGATATAGTGGTGGATTATGTCTTTGCATATAATGTTGCATCTAGCATTATACAAGATAATGAGGATCTTGAACCTCAATCTGCTGGAGAATGTCGACAAAGACGTGATTGGCCAAAATGGCAAGAAACAATCTAATCAGAGTTGAATTCACTTGCGAAACGTGAAGTTTTTGGGCATGTAGTCCAAACACCTAATGGTGTTAAGCCTGTTGGCTATAAATGGGTCATTGTACTCAAGAGAAATGAGAAAAACGAGGTGCAAAGATATAAGGCACGCCTTATTGCACAAGGATTTTCACAAAGACCCGGTGTCGATTATGAAGAGACATATTCACCCGTTATGAATGTTATAACGTTGCAGTATCTCATTAGTTTTGCTGTCCATGAAAATCTTGACATACATTTAATGGATGTGGTTACCGCCTACCTTTATGGCTCACTTGATAATGAAATATACATGAAAATTCCCGAGGGATTTAAAATGCCTAACGCACATAATTCAAAGTCCCGGGAAATGTTTTCAATCAAATTGCAAAAATCTTTGTATGGTCTAAAGCAATCAGGACGAATGTGGTATAATCGTCTTAGTGAGTATTTATTAAAGGAAGGTTATATAAATGATGCCATTTGTCCATGTGTTTTTATAAAGAACACAACATCGGAATTTATCGTACTTGTCGTATATGTTGATGACATAAACCTTATTGGGACTCCTATAGAACTTCAAAAGACAATTGATTATTTAAAAAAGGAATTCGAGATGAAAGATCTCGAAAAGACAAAATTATGTCTTGGTTTGCAAATTGAACATTTGACAAACGAAATTTTTATTCATCAATCCGCCTACATAGAGAAGGTATTGAAATGGTTTTACATGGATGGAGCACATCCATTAAGTACTCCGATGGTTGTTCGATCACTTCATATGAATAAGGATCCATTCCGATCTCAAGAAAAGAATGAAGAGCTACTTGGTCCTGAAGTACCATATCTTAGTGCAATTGGTGCACTACTATATCTTGCTAATACTACAAGGCCTGACATAATCTTTTCAGTTAATGTCTTAGTAAGATATAGCTCTGCTCCTATAAGGAGACATTGGAATGAAATTAAACACATATCACGGTATTTAAAAAGAACTACTGATATGAGCTTATTTTATGGCAATAATTGCAGTCCCGATCTTGTTGGTTATGCCAATATTGGGAATTTATCTGATCCATACAAGGCTCGATCTCAAACAAGTTATGTGTTTACCTGTGGAGGCACTGCCATATCGTGGCGATCGACTAAGCAATCAATTGTGGCTACTTTATCTAATCATACGGAGATAATTGTTGTTCATGAAACAAGTCGAGAATGTGTGTGGTTGAGGTCTATAATACATCTTATTCGAGACAAATATGATTTGAAGTGCGACAAACTACCCACGATTTTGTATGAAGACAATGCAACATAGCCCAATTGAAGAGAGGATTCATAAAAGGAGATAGGACAAAGCACATTTCACAAAAGTTATTTTTCACACATGACCTTCAAAAGAATGGTGATATTAATGTGCAACAAATTCGTTCAAGTGACAATATGGCTGATTTGTTCACCAAGTCTCTACCGACGTCAACCTTCAAGAAGCTAGTGCACAAGATTGGGATGCGAAGGCTCAAGGATGTGAATTGATGCTCTCATTAGGGGGAGTTAATGCATGTTGCACTCTTTTTCCCTTACAAGGTTTTGTCCTACTGGGTTTTCCTTGCAAGGTTTTTAACGAGGCAACCGAAAGGCGTATTATTAGATATTTGTACTCTTTTTCCTTTTCTAGAATTTTTTCCTATTGGGTTTTATTTTAGTTAAGGTTTTAACAAGACACATTATCTGTTGAATAGACATTCAAGGGGGAGTGTTATAAATAGATTTTTTTTATGGTGAATGTCTATATTTAGAGAGATTCTAGGGTTTATTACTTGGTGGCTAAGTCAATCTCTCCCTATAAATAAAGGGTTCTATTCTATTGTAATTCATCCCAAAATTCAATAAGAATTTCCTCTCTCTTTCTCTGCAAAATTGTTCTTTTTCTTTTATTGTTTTCATCACAACTTTATTTATCTAAAACTTTGTTACAGTAATTATATAGAACCTTTCATGTGATTTTAACCAAAATATTCAAAGAATACAGATTTATCTGATATCCAAATCGGAAATAATTGCATTGAATGGGAACTGTAGGGGTTAGTCCTCATGCACATAATCAATTTATGAATTAGGAAATTGGTCGCCTTAAGTAACTTTCAGCCTACCAAATCGTTGACATCACAAAATTATACATTAATGTTGTTCTTAAAACAAAAAAATAATAAAGGACCATCTATCGATTTGAACATGTCATCCTTGAGCAAATTAAACATCATGTAAATATATCTTTTTTGTATCACAATCCAATTTTATCGGTTATCCCTCCCTCCGTTGCTCAATAATATCCTCTTCTTTTTTTTCTTCCTTCTTTTTTCCCGATTTGCAAATTTCACATTGCGAAACAAAAAAAATTGTCCCTTATTTTTGATGAATGCTTTATAATATTAGTTACTTGAATAATAAAGCGATCCATAACTTGCCACGTAAAACAACACTTTCTTACTTTCAATTGATTATCCTCACTTTCCGAACAACGGTTATTTTAGCTATCAAATTTTGAAATATTTTAAGAAGCAAAGTTTTCATTTTCTCGTTTTATGTTGTTTCTGTGGTGATACTTATATTATCTCTTTTTGTCTTCTTGAGTCGAGGGTCATTCGGAAATATCTTTTCTATTCTTTCGGGGTAAAAGTAAGGTTTGCGTACACACTACCCCAGACCATTCTAATAAAATTTTACTAGGTCGTCATTGTTGTATCTAGATGTAACGAGATAGGCCTTATTGGTATAATGTGACATGTTCATTCAACCACAAAATTACTAACTTTTGAGATATATCTTTTACATTAAGAATATGACATGGGTCAAGTTACTTGTCCCTTAGATAAGGAATACTACAAAAGGATAATCGTTATACATCCCATTCATGTTGTCAAAATTAGTTAGATAGTTTGTTACTAGGTTGCCTAAGTACTCAAAAGTAAGTTAACTCCTTTTTTATGTAATCATTGTACTATATTTTATTTTAATCAAAATCTTGAGTTTGTTACATTATAAATGTTAATTCGTGTAATTAATATTTTTCTATATAAGCGTTTGAATTCGATTCACTATTTCTCTCAAAATATTGTTCAAGTCTTAGTTGACTTGTGCTCGTTTGTTGTTGAGCAACTGCAGTTGATTGATACCTATCTTGAGATTTTGTTGAGCTAGTTACTATATTCAAATAAAAATAAGATAAAATGGAAGAAAATGATCTATGTAGGAGATACCAATGAGTTTCTTTTGTGTACCATTTAGTTAGAGATAAAATTTTAATCATATTAGTACGTTTATATTAGGTCCAATATTTGCTAGGAGTTGTTTAGTCTTACTAGTGATTTACATATATGTCAATGGAAAACACAGAGGATTTTCAGTGTTGAATTTTTTTTTTTTTTTTTTTTTGGTAATATTGGACTAAGATGGACTTAAATGGAGCATCATGAATAACTAAAATTCATATAACTGACGACGACTTGCTTGGTGCCGAGACACAATTTTTGTTATAGTAATTTTTTGGAGAGTTTTCTCCCACTATAAACGTTTATATCATTTTACTTTTCTAAAAATAGTAGTAAATAGTATTTTCTTCATGCAATTTATAGATCAACAAAAGTATACTATAATTTAGGGACATCCCAACTGCTTCTTCATGTTAAAGTAAACAGACCAAAAAGAAAAGAAGAGTTGCTTTTATGCGTTTGCTTGTTATTGCAAGGCAATTCATCTAAGCCACTCAAGCTAACTGTATATTATGCATATTTGATATTTTGTGATTTCTGTAGAATTTTTGGGAATTTCGTATTTGTCCGCAACAAATTTGCATGGTTTTGGTTGCCTTTTTGTTGTCACGTTGGCTTTTTTTTTGATATATATATATATATATATATATATATATATATATATATATATATATATATATATATATATATATACTCAAGAGATTACTTCATTTCTTGTTAGATATAGAAGTGTATACTTTTTGTCAAGGTAACCTTTGGTCTACTTTAATTGATTTTTTGACTTATTTTTTGCGGTTCACAATATTTGAATTTTTCAGGTTGTAGACATATAAATTTTATTGAAATTAAATCCGTAAAATAATTGGGATTATATTTTAAATTCAAATATATTGGTCCAAATAAATATTATGGGCTAATATTAATTGAACTAATTATATAAGTCCAATGTATATGGATTAAATAAATAAGTCTTAATCCATTGGGCTAGCCCATTTAATTGGGCTAAAGTGATGAGCCCACTTCATTAGGCTTAAGATGTCATCTTCCTAGAGGCCCAGTTTGGTGCCACGTGTCAAATGACGTGGCACACCAAGTCAAATAGAAGAGTCAGTAGGATCATGTCACATATCAAAATGACAAGGCATGTCAAGTCACATTAGAAGGCCAATGAAACCGCGTCACGTGTGCAAATGACATGTTCTGGCCAATCAAATGCGGCCATGTTACACTTCAATTTGATTGGTCGGAAAGAGTTTGTTCTTATCAAAACTCCCCCCCTCCACAACTATAAATATGGGTCTTCATAACTCAGAAAAGACGGCATAAATTATAACAAGAAGCAAGAGAGAGCTCATGGATCAAACGCCGCAAATTTCTCTACAAGTTTCAAGCTTCAAGCAATCATGTTCAAGCTCAAGAACGAAGAACAAATCAAGGTCAAGTTTAAACAATCAAGCTAAAGCTCAAGAACAAGATCATCGTTCGTGGCAACAACTACATATTCAAGATCAAGCTCAAAGGCTCTTGAATTTATTTACTATTGAAAAGAAGAATCAGAGGATTCATAAAGATTGTACACTCATATTATTTGAAATCAAATATTATGATTGTTGCGATATTTTTCTGTCTTGATTTTATTTTCTCGACGCAAATTTATTGTCTACAAATTCTGGCACGCCCAGTGGGACCAGTTCTGCCCTTAATCTCTTCCTCCTCCAAATCAAAAACTTCAAGTTGCAAGATTATATATTGTGATGGTCGAGTACTTCAAGTCTCGTCTTAAAATTTTGGCAAACCTACACCCGGACAAACTTTGAAGTAGGGGGCATTTGTAGACATCAAAATTTTGAAGGATCAAGCCAAATCCTAAATTAAAGATACTACATGACTCTTGAAATCCTATGAGTCTATTAGGGTTTCTTGGAGGTTACTCTACCCTAAATCCTAACTCACACATATATAAAGGGATACATATTCCCTTGAAGAGGTATCTCAAAATCCCATAAACTCTTGGGATATTCACAAAGATATCAAAATATGGTCGGATACTTCTTGACAATCAAATAGTTCTAGAAGCTGGAGATCAAATACATCTCCAGGAGGTCTGCATATCCTACATTCGAGAAATATGCTGCTTCAGCCCTCGAATCACAGAGATAATCAAGAGAGAATAATCAAGGAAGAAACAGAATTGTACTCACAATTGATTAGTAAAAATATTCTTCTCTATCACGATCCCAAAACCAACCCGATCGTGATGGTGCCTATCATGGAACTAGGCCAGCCGACACAATCCCAAAACCAATCAATATTTTCATTCTTAGGATAAAATCAAAGCAATTTAATAATAAACCTTTATAAAGTGTTTAAAACAAAACAACAGTATGGAAAGAAATCTCGGCATCGGGATGTCACTAGTCATGAAGTCATGAGCATATACTACAACTGTCTGACAACATCAAGACCACATGGCATACAACTAAGAGAGAATAAGGAGGGAGAAAAGTAGGGTTGCGATTGTCAGGCAGCTACATTGCTAACTCCGATGAACCTGCCAACGAGTAATCAACATCCGCCACCGGGTTCAGAAATACCTGAATTGACACATAAGGTGCAGGGAGTAATATGAGTACGCCAACTCAGTAAGTAATAAAGGTAAATAAAGGCTGAGTGCGTTGACGAACATTTAAAAATCATATACATCTCACCTGGGTTCCGCCTTCTCCTTGCCTTGCCGAGTTTTGCTTCTGATCTCTCTCCGAGTCTCTAGTTCGTTACCTTCTACTATCGATCTTCTCCCTCTGCTGCTACTGGAGCTACTGGATAGTCTCAGTAGAAACAACTAGGTTCAAATCAGCAGTTAAATTCCGAACATCTCGTATAAATTTTAGTTTCAATGAAAGTTGTTTAAAACATTTGTTCAACATTTTTCATTAGAGGCTCAGTGCAAAAGAAGAGTGAAAACAGTATTTTCATAAAAACAAGCCCCTCGGGCAAAATATCACTTATATATATATATAGCCCATCTCGGGCAAAGTATCACTCACATATATTTAGCCCCTCGGGCAAGCCTCTCAGTCACTCATGACTCAACTCTCATCAATCAACGCTCACACTCAGCACTCACGCTCAATAGGTACCTTATAATAACCGATGCGGCGTGCAACCCGATCCATAAACATATAGTCAACTATGCTCACTGGGGGTGTGCAGACTCTGGAGGGGCTCCTACAACCTAAGCGCTATATCGATGCGGCGTGCACCCCGACTGAACATATCGCTGCGGCGTGCAGCCCGATCCATATATCGCTACGGCGTGCAGCCCAATCCATATACATATATATGCATTGTTGCGGCATGCAGCCCGATCCATAATTATATAATCCTCACCAACAGGCCATCGGCCTCCCTCATCATCAACCTCACAAGCCACTTGGGCATTTTAGTGAAAAATCAGGGAACTCCGCCCAAACAACTTTCATATATTTAAAAATAGCGAAACAAAATTGAATCAAACAATAAACAGGTAAAAATCATGACTGAGGATATGCTTTCGAATTAAAACAGTGTGAGGATAGTAGTAAAATACCCCTGAGGGTCCAAATAGTATGGCACAAGGCCCCAAACATGGCATTCAACCCAAGTAAACAGAATCATTTCTAAAACACATAGATATCATATAGAGTTTATCAAAACATGCAACTTTACAGTTGCCACGGGACGAACCAAGTCATAATCCCTACTAGTGCACGCCCACACGCCCATCATCTAGTATGTGCATTACCTCATTTATAAAAATAGCACAAAATTCTGGGATCTTATACCCTCAGGACTAGATTTACAATCATTACTTACCTCGAACCGAATGAAGATCTACTCCGCAATGCTCTTGGCTCTTGACTTGGCCTCAAATCGTCCCGAATCTATCCAAAATTAGAATCATATCATCAATACATGCCAAAGGAACAAAACCCATACGTAAATTATCAAATTAGACCCAAAATCCGGAATTTTCTCCAACCCGGCTTCCGGGCCCATGTCTCGGAATCCAACAAAAATCGCAAAACTAGAAACTCCTTTCATTCCTGAGTCTATACATACCAAAATTATCAAAATCGGACCTCAAATGGCCCCTCAAATTCCCAATTTAAACTTTCCAATTTCAAGCCCTAAATTCTCAAATTTCTAGTCCAACTTCTCAATTAGATAATGAATAAGATAATAGATTCATGAAATTTAAACCATTATAGGTTAGAATCACTTACCCCAATGTTGCTCCTTCAAATCCCTTGAAAAATCGCCTCTCTCCCGAGTTCCTTAAGCCCAAAATCGAAAAATGAAGAACAACCCTCGAGCTGGGGTTTTCTTCTCAGCAAAAACCGCACATGCTGTCATAATAGCGCACCTGCGGTGCCGCTTCGGCGCCTAGAAGTCCGCACTCACTTAACTTTCCAAAAACCGCACATGCGGGCACGCAGATGCAATAAAACACCCGCTTCTACAACTCCTTTCCTGGCCCTCTATTTTCGCATCTGCAGCTTATCCCTCCGCACCTGTATCCTCGCACCTGCTATCCCCACTCCGCGTGTGCGGTTATCACAGAACACATCAACTTCAGCTACGAATTTCCAAGTTTCTAATCTTCCGCTAATCACCCGAAATCATCCCGAGGCCCTCGGGACCTCAACCAAAAATACCAAAAAGTCACATATCATCATACGAACTTATTAGAACCTTCGGAACACTCAAAACAACATCAAAATACCAAAACACCCTCGGATTCAAGCCTAAGAACTTCTAAACTTCCAAATTTCGCAAATGATGTCGAAACCTATCAAACCTCATCTGAATGACCTAAAAATTTGCACACATGTCACAAATGACATAACAGACCTACTCCAATTTCTAGAATTCCATTCCGACTCCTATATCAAAATTCCCCTGCCAACCGAAAATCGCCAAATTTTCAAATTTCGCCAATTCAAGCTTAATTCTACCACGGACCTCCAAATCACATTTTGGATGCTCTCCCAAGTCCAAACTTAACTAACGGAGCTAATCAAATCATAAAAATCCAAATTCGAGATCGAAAACTAAAGAGTCAAAACTTGGTCAAACCTTTCAAATTTAAAGCTTCAAGCTGAGAATCATTCTTCCATATCTATTCCGATTAACCTGAAAACCAAATTGACAATTTACATAAGTCATAATATATTATACGGGGCTAGTCATGCTCGAGAACTGGCGAGCGAAGTGCAAATGCTCAAACCGACTAATCGGATCGTTACATCCTCTTATTATGTGATTGCAGTTTATTTTTCATATGTTAAAAATTAGTTGCAAATAAATTTTCATGGCCAGTGGGATTAGTTTAGACCTTCATCTCTTCTTCCTGTAAATTAAAAACTCCAAGTTTCAAAATTATTCGTGTCACGACCCCAATTCGCACTCCGTAAACTTTCATGATAGCACCTAGTCTCTACGACTAGGTAAGCCTAACAATGCGGAAAGTAAGTATAAACTTGCGGAAAGGTAAATTAAAATCTAAGAATAACCAAGTAAAAGTAGTATATAGGATGCCAACATCTCAAACTTCTACATCACTATCCCAAAACCCGAAAACTCACGGGAACACAAGCTAAAGGAAATACAGTAGAATGCTCTAACTCTAGAAGGTCTACAACAATAGTATGATAGAAGGCTAAATACTAAAAGATAGAATAAGATGGAGACTCTTCGATCTGCGAATGTGGCAGATGTACCTCGAAGTCTCCAAAAGCTCTCGCTGCCTCAAGGATGGTAAGCCTGTGCAGAGGTACCTAGATCTGCATATGAAAAACATGCGCAGAAAGGGCATGAGTACACCACAGCGGTACTCAGTAAATGCAAAGCCTAACCTCGGTCGGGTAGTGACGAGGAAGGTCAGGGCCCTACTGAGGTAAATAAATTATAAAATGACAGGATAAATAAGCAGTACAAATGAGAATCTGCAGTAAGAATCTATACAGGATAATAAGGATACAGTAACAGAAACAGAAATAAGGCAACACAAGGAAATATCGCTCACAACAAGGATGATAACCGGGGATCTCTTGGTATCCCGAGGATCTCTTAGTATTCTCATCATATACACTAGGTATCTCTTGGTACCCTCAATAAATATGCCAAGGATCTCTTGGTATCCCGAGGATCTCTTGGTATCCTTAATAAATATGCCAGGAATCTCTTGGTATCCCGCACCTCTGTCCAGATCATTAACACGTGCAGGGGATCTCCCGGGATGCCGTCCCGTAGTCCCAATTTAAAACACACAGCAGCAGTTCAAGAATATCAAAACAAATACTAAGCCTGTAACAAGTAAACAGTAAATTCTAGCCTAACATGCTTCACGTAATGCAATTAAGGCAGTTTAAGCAAATAGGCAGTTAAGTCAACTAAGCATGCTTTTCTAAACTAACACAGGCTATGTTTGTAAGTAGAGTAAAACATGTAAGAAAAGAACTTAGTTTAAATACTTAAAGTAAAATCAGATTTTCAACAATCAGCACAAGTACGCACTCGTCACCTTACGTACAAGGCATTCAATTACCAAATATCATATCCTAAGGGGAAAGGTCCCCAACACAAGGTTAGATGAGCCACTTACCTCGAACCGGCTCAAAATCAACTAGAAACCACGTTCTTGCCACGTGTTTTCGACTCCAAATGGCCCAAATCTATTCAATTCAATTGCATATCATAAATATAATATCAAGCAACTGATTCTACGATTTAATTCAAAGCTAATACGCAAAATTAGGAAACATGACCAAAATGCCCCTCGGGCCCACATCTCGGAATTGGGTGAAATTTATATTTTCAGAATCCTCACACTCACACGAGTTTAGTTATATAAGAATTTCTCAAATCGAATGTCAACAACCCAATCAAAACTCAATCTCTAGGTCTAAGAACTTTTCCCCCAATTTCTACCAAAATTCCAAAATTAAAGGACGAATTTGAGTGAAGATTCATGGAAATTAGTCTAAACCGAGTAAGAATCACTTACCTAAGTTGCCCAGGTGAAAATCCTCTCAAAAATCGTGATCTCCCGAGCTCCCAAGTCAAAAATATGAATTATGGTCTAAACCCTCGATTTTGGGTTTTAAATTCTGCCCAGGTGTATTGTACATTGCGATCGCGAAAGAAGGCATGCGATCGCGAAGAGTATAAATGAAGGCTCCAAAAAATAGCCTACACGAACGCGACAGGAAGCACGCGATCGCGAAAGAGGATTAAATGGCCTTACACGATCGCGGTTGAAGACACGCGAACGCGAAGTGGAAAAGGGCTACTGAGCCACTGACTCATATTTCTACTATGCGAACGCGAAAGAGAAAAGGGCAGTACTATGCGATCGCGAGTCAAGTAATGCGATCGTAAAGAAGGAATTGGGCCCCCTCCGGAATTACACTATGCGACCGTGAATGGAAGGCTGCAATCGCGTAGAAGGATATCAGATACCAGCAGTTTAGCAATTCAACAAGTTCCAAAAATGACCCGTTGAGCATCCGTAACAAACCCAAGGCCTCCGGGACCTCAACCAAACCTACGAACATATCCCATAACATCATTCAAACTTGTTCCAACCTTCGGAACGCCATAAACAACATCAAAACACCTATTTTTATTGAATTCAAGCTTAAAAATTTCAAAAACTCTAAAAACACACTTTTGATCAAAAAGTCTACCAAACCTCGTCCGAATGACCTGAAACTTTGCACGCACATCCAAAATGACATAACAAAACTATTGCAACTCTCGAAATTCCATTCCCATCCTTGGATCAAAATCTCACTATCGAACCGGAAACTTCCAAAATTCAATCTTCGGCATTTCAAGCATAAATCATCTACGGACCTCCAAAACACTATCCGAACATGCTCCTAACCTAAAAATCAACCAACGGAGCTAATGGAACCATCAGATTTCCTTTCTGAGGCCATCTTCACACTGTTCCAACTACGGTTAACTTTCCAACACTAAAGCTCTCATTTAGGGACTAAGTGTCCCAAAACTCTCCGAAACTCAAAACCGAACATCCCGGCAAATCAAATTAGCAGAAATAAACTTGGGGAAAGCAATTAATAGGGGATCGGGGTGTAAATTCTTAAGACGACCGGCCAGGTCGTCACATCCTTCTTCACTTAAACATTCGTTCATCCTCGAATGAGCATAGACATACCTAAAGTATTGAAAAGATGAGGGTAGCAGCTGCGCATATCCTGCGCGGTCTCCCAGGTCACCTCCTTGACCGGCTGACCCCGCCACTTAACCTTTACTGAAGCAATGTTCTTTGACCCCAACTTTCTGACCTGCCTATCCAAAATCACCACTGGCTCCTCAACATAGGATAGATCCTTGTCCAACTGGACTGAACTGAAATCCAACACGTGCGACGGATCATCGTGATACGTCCGGAGCATCAAAACATGAAATACCGGGTGAACTCCTGCCAAGCTGGGAGGTAAGGCAAGCTCATAAGCAACCTCCCCAACACGCCTCAATATCTCAAAAGGGCCAATAAACCTCAGACTCAACTTCCCTTTCTTCTCAAACCTCATAATTCCCTTCATAGGCGAAACCCGAAGCAAAACCCGCTATCCAATCATATAGGACACATCACGAACCTTCCGGTACATATTGCTCTTCTGTCTGGACTGGGCTGTACGGAGTCTATCCTGAATCTCCTTAACCTTCTCCAAAGCATCCTGAACCAACTCTATGACCAATAGTCTAGCCTCACCCGGCTCAAACCAACCCACCGGAGATCTACACCGCCTACCATATAAAGCCTCATACGGTGCCATCTGCTGTTATTGTAAGCAAACTCCGCAAATTGTAAGAACTGATCCCAAGACACTCCAAACTCAATCACACATGCACGAAGCATATCCTCAAAAATCTGAATAGTGCACTCGGACTGTCCGTCAGTCTGAGGGTGAAATGTTGTACTCAACTCTACTCGAGTACCCAACTCACGCTGAACGACCCTCCAAAACTGTGATGTAAACTGAGTACCTCTATCTGAAATAATAGAAACTGGAATTCCATAAAGATGAACAATCTCCCGGATATAAATCTCCGCCAACCGCTCCGAAAAATAAGTAGTACACATAGGAATGAAATGAGCGGACTTGGTCAGCCGATCCACAATCACCCAAATAGCATCAAACTTCTTCAAGGTCCGTGGGAGTCCAACTACAAAGTCCATGGTGATCCGCTCCCACTTCCATTCCGGAATCTCTATCTATTGAAGCAACCCACTCGGTCTCTGGTGCTCATACTTTACCTGCTGACAGTTGAGGCATCTAGCCACAAATCCGACTATATCTTTCTTCATCCGCCTCTACCAATAGTGCTACCTCAAATCCTGATACTTCTTCGCGGCACCCGGATGGATGGAATACCACGAACTATGGGCCTCCTCTAGGATCAACTCTCGCAGCCCATCAACATTGGGTACACAAATCCGACCCAACATCCTCAATACCCTGTCGTCACTAATAGTCACATCTCTGGCATCACCGTGCTGAACCTTGTCCTTGAGGACAAGCAAATGAGGGTCATCATACTGTCGCTCCCTGATACGATCAAATAAGGAAGACCGAGAAACAACATAAGCTAGAACCCCACTCCGAAAGATCCAATCTCACAAACTGACTGGCTAAGGCCTGAACATCCATCGCCATAGGCCTCTCTGATACTGTTAAATATGCCAAACTCCCCAAACTCTCCGCCTAACGACTTAAGGTGTCAGCCACTACATTGGCCTTGCTCGGGTGATACACAATAGTGATGTCATAATCCTTCAACAACTCTAACCACCTTCTCTGGCGCAAATTTAGATCCTTTTGATTGAACAAATTCTGCAAGCTCCGATGGTCAGTATAAATCTCACAAGGAACCCCTTGTAAATAATGGCGCCAAATCTTCAGGGTGTGAACAATGGCAGCTAACTCAAGGTCGTGAACAGGGTAGTTCTTCTCATGTATCTTCAACTGTCTGGACGCGTAGGCAATCAACCTACCGTCCTGCATCAACACCGCTCCGAGGTTAACCCTCGAGGCATCAGAATAGACTATATAAAACCCCAAACCAGTAGGCAATATCAACACTGGGGCTATAGTCAAAGCTATCTTGAGCTTCTGAAAGCTCGCCTCACACTCCTCTGTACACTGAAATGGAGTACCCTTCTAGTTCAATCTAGTCATAGGGGCTGCAATCGATGAAAACCCCTCCATAAAACGACACTAGTAGCCTGCCAAGCCAAGGAAACCGCGGATCTCTGTAGCTAAGGATGATCTGGGCCAACTCTGCACGACCTCTACCTTCTTCGGATCCACCCAAATACCCTCACTCGATACCACATGGCCTAAGAATGCCACTGAATCTAACCAAAACTCACATTTTGAGAACTTAGTATATAACTTCTTCTCTCTCAGAATCTGAAGCACAATTCTTAGGTGCTGCTCATGATCTTCCCGACTTCGAGAATACACCAGAATATCATCAATAAAAGTAATGACAAACAAGTCAAGATACGGCCGGAACACACTTTGCATCAAATGCATAAAGGCTGCTGGGGCATTGGTCAGCCCAAATGACATAACAAGGAACTCGTAATGATAGTACAGAGTCCTAAAAGCAGTGTTCGAGATATTTGGTTCCCGAATCTTCAACTGATGGTAACTTGAGCGCAAATCAATCTTAGAAAACATATGTGCACCCTGAAGCTGGTCAAACAGATCATCAATACGAGGCAAAGGATAACGATTCTTGACTGTAACCTTGTTCAACTAGCGATAATCAATACACATACGCATAGACTATCCTTTTTCTTCACAAACAAGATAGGAGTACCCCAAGGTGAAATACTGGGTCAAATAAAACCCTTATCAAGCAATTCCTGTAACTGATCCTTCAACTCCTTCAACTTAGGAGGAGCCATACGATACGGAGGAATAGAAATCGGCTGAGTGCCCGACAACAGATCAATGCCAAAATCAATATCTCTATCAGGCAGCATGCCCGGAAGATCAGCTAGAAACACATCGGGATAATCCCATACCACTGGGACTGAATCAACAGAAGGGGTATAAATACTGACATCTCTCACATAAGCTAAATATGCGTCACACCCCTTCTCAAACATACGCTGAGCTTTAAGAAAAAGATAACTCTTCTGGGAGTGTGATCTAAAGTACCACTCCACTCAACACGCGGTATGCCTGGCATAGCCAGCGTCACAGTTTTGGCATGACAATCAAGAATAGCATAATGAGGTGACAACCAGTCCATGCCCAAAATAATATCAAAATCAACCATGCTGAGCAACAATAAATCGGCTCTGGTCTCAAAACCACGAATAGTAACCAAACACGACCGATAAACGCGATCCACAACAAGAGAATCTCCCACAGGAGTAGAAACATAAACAGGGGAACTCAAAGAATCTCGAGGTACACCCAAATGCGGAGCAAAATAAGAAGACACATAAGAATAAGTGGAGCCTGGATCGAATAGAACTGACGCATCTCTGTGACAAACCAGTATAATATTTGTGATGACAGAATCGGAGGCAACAATGTCGGTACGGGCAGGAATGGCATAGTATCTGGCCTGGCCTCCCCCTCTAGGGCGACCTCTACCTCCCCAACCTCCACCCCTAGCTAGTTGGGCAGATGGGGTAGCAGCTGGAGCTGTGATCATAGTCTGAGAACTCTGTGGAGCACGCTGTGGCTGAGAAGTCTGTGAAGGTGCACTCCTCCCAAGTATAGGGAAATCCCTCACCACATGGAGGGTGTCACCACACTCAAAACAAGTTCTGGGAGGACGTGGTGGCTGTGACTGACTAGGCCAAGGTCTACTGGACTGACCTCTGAAAACACCCTGCACAAGAGGCGTGCTAGAAACAGAAGGTGCATAATAAGGCTCCTTAGATCTAGGAAGAGCTGGAGCACTGCTGCTGCTGGAAGAGCTGAATGATCTGGGAACTCATATAACCCCTACCATGACGACCTGCAGCTGGGGTATGGGCATAAGTGTAATGGCCTGACTCTTGAGACCTCTTGGACTCCCTCTCATCTCTCTCCCTAACATGCATACCCTCAATCCTCCTAGCAATGCTCACCACCTGCTGATAAGAAATGTCCATCTACAACTCATGAGACATGCTAGACCTGATGCTAGGAATAAGGCCCTCAATAAACCAGTGAACCCTCTCGCGGACAGTAGCAACCAAGGCTAGTGCATGCCTAGCAAATCTGGTGTAACGGATAGCATACTCTGAAACAGTCATAGCACCCTGGCACAAATGCTCAAACTCTGCGCGCCATGTATCCCTGAGGCTCTGAGGAACAAACTCTCTCAGGAACATATCTGAGAACTGGGTCCAAGTCAGTGAAGCAGCCACATCTGGACTGTCTAACTCATAGGTGCGCCACCAATCATAGGAGGCCCCTCGAAGTTGGAAAGCAGTGAAGGAAACCCCGCTCAATCCTGATATGCCCATAGTGCAAAGAATACGGTGGCACTCCTCTAGAAATCCCAAGGCATCATCTGATGCTAGTCCACTGAATACCGAAGGATCATACTTCTTGAACCTCTCAAGTCTCCGTTACTCATCCTCTGAAGCAGCTGCCCCATCCTCGGGCTGAACCGGTACTACAGGCGGTGTTGGAATGATCTTTGGGACCTGCTCAACATGCACTCGCCGCTCGAGAGTGCGGGTGGAGGGAGTCTGCGCTCCTCCCCCGGCCTGGGATGTGGCTGCAGCAAGGGAAAACAACCCTGCCTGAGCCAATGTGGTGTACATACTCATGAACTGTGCCAAAGTCTCCTGAAAGGCTGGAGTAGTAGTAACAGTAGGCGTGTCAGGTGCCTGGACTCTAGCTAGATATGCTGGTGGTACCTCGGCGGCAGCTCGCGCAGGTGCTCTCGCTGCACCACGTGTGCGTCCTCGGCCTCTACCCCGGCCCCGGCCTCTGACGGCTGCAGTAGGGGGCAGGTGTACCTGATTATCTCGAGTAACACGTGTTCTCACCATATGTACGAGAATAGAAGGCACAAGTTTAGAATTGTGATGTCAAAATATCGTATGACAAGGAAATCAAATGATGTGAAGATTTTTTCCTAACAGTTACATAGCCTCTCGTAGATAAGTACAAACGTCTCCCTACCGATCAGGGAGACTCTAATAAATCGGCCTGTGTTCCGTGACTCCTATGAACCTAGAGCTCTGATACCAACTTGTCACGACCCCAGTTTGCCCTCCGTGAACTGTCATGACAACACCTAGTCTTTACAACTAGGTAAGCCTAACAATGTGGAAAGTAAATATAAACTTGCGAAAAGGTAACTTAAAAGCTAAAAATAACTAAGTAAAAGCAGTATATAGGATGCCACCCGACATATACAACATAACATCTCAAACTTCTACATCACTATCCCAAAACCCGGAAACTCACGGGAACACAAGCTAAAGAAAATACAGTAGAATGCTCTAACTCCAGAAGGTCTACAACAACAGTACCATAGAAGGCTAAATACTAAACGATAGAATAAGATGGAGACTTTTCGATCTGCGAACGCGACAGATGTACTACGAAGTCTCCAAAATCTCTCCCTGCCTCAAGGATGGTAAGCCTGTGCAGAGGTACCTAGATCTGCATATGAAACACATGCGCAGAAAGGGCATGAGTACACCACAACGGTACTCACTAAGTACCAAGCCTAACCTCGGTCGGGTAGTGATGAGGAAGGTCAGGGCCCTACTGAGGTAAATAAATAATGAAATGACAGGATAAATAAGTAGTATAAATGAGAATCTATAGTAAGAATCTATACATGATAATAAGGATATAGTAACGAAAACATAAATAAGGCAACACAAGAAAATACCGCTCACAACAAGGATGATAACCGGGGATCTCTTACTATCATCATCATATACACTAGGGATCTCTTGGTATCCTCAATAAATATGCTAGGGATCTCTTGGTATCCCGTACCTCGGTCCAGATCATTAACACGTGCAGGGGATCTCCCAGGATGCCATCCCGTAGTCCCAATTTAAAACACACAGCAACAGCTCAAGAATATCAAAACAAATACTAAGTCCGTAACAAGTAAACAGTAAATATTAGCCTCACATTCTTCACGTAATGCAATTAAGGTAGTTTAAGCAAATAGGCTATGTTTCAACTAAGCATGCTTTTCTAAGCTAACACAGGCTATGTTTGCAAGTAGAATAAAACAGGTAAGAAAAGAACTCAGTTTAAATACTTAAAGTAAAATCAGATTTTCAACAATTAGCACAAGTACGCACTCGTCACCTCATGTACAAGGCATTCAATTACCAAATATCATATCCTAAGGGGAAAGGTCCCCCACAAAAGGTTAGGCAAGCCACTTACCTCGAACCGGCTCAAAATCAATTAGAAACCACGTTCTTGCCACGAGTATCTGACTCTAAATGGCCCAAATCTATTCAATTCAATTGCATATCGTAAATATCATCTCAAGCAACCGATTCTATGATTTAATTCAAAGCTAATACGCAAAATTAGGAAAAATGACCAAAACGCTCCTCGGGCCCAAGTCTCAGAATCAGGTGAAATTTATATTTTCATAATCCTCACACTCACACGAGTTTAGTCATATAAGAATTTCTCAAATTGGATGTTAACAACCCAATCAAAACTTAATCTCTAGGTCTAAGAATGTTTCCCCTAATATCTACCAAAATTCCAAAATTAAAGGATGAATTTGAGTGTAGATTCGTGGAAATTAGTCTAAACCTAGTAAGAATCACTTACCCAAGTTGCCCAGGTGAAAATCCTCTCAAAAATCGTGATCTCTCGAGCTCCCAAGTCCAAAATATGATTATGGTCTAAACTCTTGATTTTGGGTTTTAAATTCTGCCCAGGTGTGTTGTACATCGCGATCGCGAAAGAAGGCATGCAATCGCGAAGAGTAAAAATGAAGGCTCCAGAAAATGGCCTACGCGAACGCGACAAGAAGCACGTGATTGCGAAAGAGGAAGAAATGGCCTTACGCGATCGCGAAGTGGAAAAGGGCTACTGAGCCACCGACTCATATTTCTACTGCGCGAACGCGAAGGGGCAATTACGAACACGAAAGAGGAAAGGGCAGTACTACGTGATCACGAATCAAGTAAAATGATCGCAAAGAAAGAATTGGGCCCCCTCCGGAATTACACAATTGGATCGTGAATGGAAGGCTGTGATCGCGTAGAAGGATATCAGATACCAGTAATTCAGCAATTCAACAAGTTCCAAAAATGGCCCGTTGAGCATCCGATACATACTCGAGGCCCCTGGGACCTCAACAAAACCTATGAACATATCCCATAACATCATTCAAACTTGTTCCAACTTACGGAATGCCATAAACAACATCAAAGCACCTATTTTTCACTAAATTTAAGGTTAAAAATTCGAAAAACTCTAAAAACACACTTTCGATCAAAAAGTCTACCAAACCTCATCCGAATGACCTGAAACTTTGCACACACATCCCAAATGACATAACAGAACTACTGTAACTTTCGGAATTCCATTCCCACCAACGGATCAAAATCTCACTATCGAACCGGAAACTTCCAAAATTCAATCTTCAGTATTTCAAGCCTAAATCAGCTATAGACCTCCAAAACACTATTGAACACGCTCCTAACCCAAAAATCACCCAACGGAGCTAACAGGACCATTGAATTTTTATTACGAGTCCATCTTCACACTGTTCCGACTACGGTCAACTTTACACTGAAACTCTCATTTAGGGACTAAGTATCCCAAAACTCTCCGAAACTCAAAACCGAACATCCCGACAAATCAAATTAGCAGAAATAAACTTGGGGAAAGCAGTTAATAGGGGATCGGGGCATAAATTCTTAACACGACCGGCCGGGTCATCACATCCTTCTACACTTAAACATTCGTTCGTCCTCGAATGAGCATAGACATACCTGAAGTAGTGAAAAGATGAGGGTAATGGCTGCACATATCCTGCTCGGTCTCCCAGGTCGCCTCCTCAACTGGCTGACCCCGCCACTGAAACTTTACTAAAGCAATGTTCTTTGACTTCAACTTTCTGACCTGCCTATCCAATATCGCCACTGGCTCCTCAACATAGGATAGATCCTTGTCCAGCTGGACTAAATTGAAATCCAACACGTGCGACGGATTACCGTGATACCTCCTGAGCATCGAAACATGAAATAATGGGTGAACTCCTGCCAATCTGGGAGGTAAGGCAAGCTCATAAGCAACCTCCCCAACACGCCTCAATAAATCAAAAGGGCCAATAAACCACGGACTCAACTTACCTTTCTTCCCAAACCTCATAACGTCCTTCATAGGCGAAACCCAAAGCAAAACCCGCTCTCCAACTATATAGGACAAATCACGAACCTTCCGGTCTGCATAGCTCTTCTGTTTGGACTGGGCTGTACGGAGTCTATCCTGAATCACCTTAACCTTCTCCAAAGCATCCTGAACAAACTCTGTGCCCAATAGTCTAGCCTCACCCGACTCAAACCAACCTATTGGAGATCTACACCGCCTACCATATAAAGCCTCATACGGTGCCATCTGAATGCTGGACTGATAGATGTTGTTGTAAGCAAACCCCGCCAATGGCAAGAACTGATCCCAAGACCCTCAAAACTCAATCACACATACATGAGCATATCCTCAAGAATCTGAATAGTGCGCTCGGACTATCCGTCCGTCTGAGGGACTAAGTATCCTAAAACTCTCCAAAAATTAAAATTGAACATCCCAGCAAATCAAATTAGCAGAAATAAACTTGGTAAAAGTAGTTAATAGGGGATCGGGGCGTAAATTCTTAAGACGACCGGTCGGGTCATCGCAATTTGTTGCGATGGTGGAGTACTTCAAGTTTTGTCTTCAAGTTTTGGCAAGCCTACACCCCGACAAACTTTGAAGTAAGGGGCATTTGTAGACATTAAAATTTTAACGGATCAAGCCAAATCCTAAATTAAAGATACTAAAGGACTCTTGAAATCCTAGGAGTCTATTAGAGTTTCTTGGAGGTTACTATACCCTAAACCCTAACTCACACCTATATAAAGGGATACATATTCCCTTGAAGAGAGGTCTCAAAATTTCCATAAACTTTTGGGATATTCACAAAGAGATCAAAATATGATCGGATACTTCTCGACAATCAAATAGCTCAAGAAGTTGGAGATCAAATATATCCCCAAATATGGCCGGATACTTCTTGACAATAATAGTTCAAGAAGCTGGAGATCGCTGAAATTTGAAGATGAGACTTGAAGTATCCAATCGTCACAATAGATAATCTTGAAACTTGAAGTTTTTGATTTGAAGGAGGAAGAGATGAAGCGCAGAACTAGTCCCACCGGGCGTGCCAGAATTTGTAGACAATAAATTTGCATCGAGATAATAAAATCAGGACTGAAAAATATCGCAACAATCGTAGTATTTGATTTTAAATAATATGAGTGTACAAACTCTATGAATCATCTGATTCTTATTTTCAATAGTCAATAAATTCAAGGGCCTTTGAGCTTGATCTTGAATATGTACGTAGTTGTTGCCACGAACGATGATCTTGTTCTTGAGTTTTAGCTTGATTGCTTGAAACTTGAATCTTATAGAGAAATTGATCCACTAGCTCTCTCTTTCTTCTTGTTATAAATTCTGGTATCTTTTCTAAGTTATAAAGACCCCTATTTATAGTTGTGGAGGAGAGGAGTTGTGATAAGAACAAACTCTTTCCGACCAATCAAATTGAAGTGTGACATGGCCGCATTTGATTAGCCAGAACATGCCACTTGCACACGTGACACGGTTTTATTGGCCTTCTAATGTGACTTGACATGCCCTGTCATTTTGACATGTGGCATAATCCTATTGGCTCTTCCGTTTGACTTGGCGTGCTATGTCATTTAACATGTGGCACCAAACTGGGCCTCTAGGAAGATGACATCTGGGGCCTAAAGAAGTGGGTTTATCACTTTAGCCCAATTAAATGGGTTAGCCCAATGGATTAAGACTTATTTATTTAGTCCATATACATTGGACTTATATAGTTAATTCAATTATATTAGCCCATAATATTTATTTGGACCAATATATCTTGAATTTAAAATATATTTCTAATTATTTTACGGAGTTAATTCCAATAAAATTTATATGTCTACACAGGTATCAAGAAGAAATAAACTTTTTTTCAAAGTGAGATAGTAAATGTTAATATGGTTAATTTTATTGCTAATTAATGTTAAAAGATAAATTTCTTAATATGTGAGAAAACAACCAAAAAATTAATTAAAGTGCATCGGACGGAGTATACAAAGTTTATTTGACATTTATGGGTAGAAAAGATTTCAAAAGATAAAAATTAAAAGAAAAAACGCACATATACTTTAGGTTGACATGAACATGTTGACTTTTGTATAACCATTAGGCTCACAAGTTGGAAAATAAAATGGTGTTGTATTTCTTATGCCATTGAATCTGCAGTTTCTAGAGCCTAGGAATTCCAAGGCCTCGTGAATTGTCTAATGTCCTACATATTTGAGACATCGCAGCCCAATCGAGTCCGAAAATGAAATGATGACTTTTTGGACATAAAATACGTTTATACAGTTAAAAAAGGTATTTTTACATAAAATGCAATATTATACTGCATTTTAGTAAAACGCATTATAATACTGCGTTTTACTAAAACGTATTATAATACTGCGTTTTACAACAATTTGGGTCCATCAAATAAGTGTTCTGCAGGACTAACAATTTTTTTTAGTGTAAAATATATTATAATACTATGTTTTACTTAAACGTAGTATTATACTGCGTTTTACACTAATTTTTGGGCCCATCAATAAGTGTTCTGCAGATAACTGACATAACAATAATTCAAATGCATAAAACGTGGTATTATACTGCATTTTACATAAAAATATTCTGCACTCCAAGCTAGGACTTGCCTTATTTAAATGCGTTAGAATTTTATGAAAATCCTTTCAAAACTTTCCTTCAAACTTCCATTCATACTTCTCATCTTCTTATCAAACATTTTTTTATAATGTCTAAAGAGCCAAAAATAAGGGTTTCATTATATTGGGGGGGGGGGGTGGTTGTAATGGAGAATAACTCTGTAAGGTATAGCTCACCTCCATAGTGTCATGTTAAATTGCCGCTTTCAATGGAGTACGATAAATTGGTATCGTTGTTACGTAAAAAATGAGTGTGAGGAAACGTTCGGTGAACCTTAAAGTAACTGGTAGATTTCCGTATTCTGTGACTCCGTGATGTTTAGCTTAAAGTATATATATTTCTATGTATATCGCCTCATATTTTACTTTTGTTTCGTAAATTTGGGATGTTAAATGCTATGATTTATATTAATTTGAAGTGTTTTTATTTGTAGGAATGATTTGGGAGCAACAGGGGGCGAAACGCGCAAGATTTGAGATAAAACGAACAAAACCAGAAAAAATGGCATTTGGGCGCCACAGGTAGCGCCTGGCGCCACAGGTACTTGAGACAGTGTTGACAAATTAGGAAGCACCCTGGTGGGCGCCTGGCGCCGGGCTGGGCACCGTTGATGTGGATTTCATCCTATTTTGCCCGGGACACGGTTTATTTGGCCCTAGACCTGTTCAACACGTATAAAAGGAAGACTAAGCCTATTTTTGGAGGGAGAGATGCACTTTGGAGGAAAAAATACACACAAGAAACATTGAGGAGCAAGAACATCTCAGAATTCTTCATCTTTTCTAGTATTTTCAATTATTCAAAACTTATGCAATTGTTTGATTACATCATGAGTGGCTAAACACCCATTGTTCTAGGGTTGTGATTTAGCCATGAATATATTTGTTAGATATTAGCTTGACCTTAAATATAATTCACCAATATATGGTTGTTTCTTCAATTCTGTGTTTAATTGCTTAATTGTCTGGCCAACAGTTAGGTTCTATTTACTATCTATGCTATGCTTGGGAAAGTCGTGTTTAGATTAGAGAAGAATTGAAGAGAGCACGATCTTAACCCTTAGGGGGAGTAGATTTGTGGTTAGGATAGTAATATACCTAGTCACCGTGCTTAATTGTGATAACCAAAAAGGTCATCACTTGTGTTGCAAGTGAATTCAGTGTTCTGAGGCCTAAAAATCTCCTTTTTACCTCACATTGAGTTACGTGCATGGTCCAGACCTATATCCAGAAAGCCTTCTATGTGAAAATATGAGAAATAGAAATTTCTAGAGTTGAAATTTGATTATGGTTGACTTTGGTCCATATTTTGAGAAAACGGACCCGGATCCGTGTTCCGACGATCCCGAGAGGTTCACAGTAAAATATGGGACTTGTGCGTATGCCCGAAAATAAATTCCGAGATCTCAAGCCTTAGCAATTAATTTTTGAAAGAAATTATTTTACTGAATTATCTAAGAAATTAAGGAAAGAATTAATGTTTGAAATCATTGTTATTGGGCCCGTATTTTGGTTCCAGAGCCCGGTACAAACTTGTTATAGTATTTGAAAGATAACTATGAAATTTGGTAAAAAATGGAGTTTATTTGATGTGAGTTGGACTTCCGGTTGAAGATTTATGAACTTTGAGAGTTCTTGATGAAAATGTTGAGTTTTGAGGTTTAATTCATGATTTTACATGTTATTTTGATGATATGATTGCACGAGTAGGTCCATATGATATCTTTGAGTTAGTATGCACACTTGGTTTGGAGTTCCGAGGGCTCGGGTGAGTTTCGGGTAGGTCCCGAGATGTCTTAGGCTTAAAAACATGGATGTTGCAGGTTCAGAGAAGTGCAAACCTCTGAACCCATGCTGACCGCATTAGTTTTTGTGCTATCCACACTTGTAACTATGCGGCCGTAGTTGATTTTGTGTGGTATGCACAAGTTCACTGGTCCGACTTCGGGAGCCTATATCTTTTGATCTACAAGGAATTTTGAGATGATTTAAAAAAAAAAGTTGTAGCCCTTCGTGTCTAGTTTCCATAAAGATAAAGAAATAACAAGTTCGACATCTGTAGGGAACATTATGGCCAAAATACTAAAATATGTCACTGCAGTACACTGGAAGGTCTGTGCGCCCGCAGTTGATTTTGTGCGGTCCACACAGGGAAACTGAGATTAGTATATTTAGACGGGATTTTCAGTTATTTTTAATTTTTCAAAACCTCAAAAACATAAGAGGCGATTTTTCAAACAACCTTTCTTCTCCAAAACGTTGGTAAGTGATTTCAAACTCATTTTCTTCACTCCTTAACATCTTTTAACATGATTTTAACTCAAAATCAATGATTTTTATGGGGGAAATTGGGTGTTTTGGGTTGAACCTAGGTTTTTCAAAAAATAGTGATTTGGACCTTGATTTGAGGTCCGATTTTAAAATAAATTATATATTTGGGTTCATGGAGGAATGGTTAATCGGGTTTGGGTTCGAACCTCGTATATTTATTGGGTAAAACCTTAGAAAACTTATTTTCATGCATTGGGATTTGATTCATTTAGCGTTTATTGATGTAATTAAGTAACTTGTGACTAGATACGAGCGAATTGATGGTGGAATCAAGGGGTAAAGCTATAGTTGAATCGTGAATTGTGTTCGCGGCATCGATGTAAGTATTTGGTCTAACCTTAGCTTGAGGGATTATGAGTTGTGTCTGTTTGTTACGTGTTAATTAGTGGAGTACGACTTATAGGCATGGTGACGAGTATCTATACGTCAGTGTCAAGCATGCCCGCGAGTTTTGTGTTACAAATTGTTAAGGCTCCGTTGTGATTTGTTGTGCCTCACATGTTATTATCATCATTGTTTCCTTACCGGGATGTTTGTTTGGTATTATTGATCCCTTGCCGAGATATTGTTGAGATATCATTATTCCCTTGTCGGGATGTTTGTTTGATATTATTGTTTCCTTGCTGGGATATTATTGAGATATCATTGTTCCCTTGCCAGGATGTTTGTTTGATATTATTATTCCCTTGTTGGGATTCCTTGTGATTATTGTTGACTTGTAAATGGGAGCCGGCGGTACGCCTACCACAAGATAAATGAAATGGGAGCGGGTGGTACGCCTACCACAAGATAAATGGAATGGGAGCGGGTGGTACGCCTACCACAAGATATAATGAAATGGGAGCAGGTGGTACGCCTACCACAAGATAAATAAAATGGGAGCGGGTGGTACACCTACCACAAGATAAATGAAATGGGAGCGGGTGGTACGCCTACCACGAGATACATGAAATGGGAAAGGGTGGCACGCCTGCCACAAGATATGAGAAATGGGATCGGGTTGCACGCCTGCAACAAGTTGTGAACTGAAAGTGAAATCTGCCTTTGTTTTCCTCAGTCTTGATCGTAGTTGGATTTTGGTTCCCTGTAATTCTCTTGATATTCTATTTTTTACCTGTTACTCCCCTAAGCATGCTTCCCTCTCCCATCTTTACTTGTTTACTTCTGTATTTATTTTTCCGTTGTATATATTTGAACTGCACAGGTTTATTTGGTGGTCTGGTCCTAGCCTCATCACTAGTTCACCGAGGTTAGGCTGGACACTTACTAGCACATGGGGTCGATTGTGCTGATACTACACTCTGCACTATGTGCAGATCCCGGAGCAGCTCTTGGACCGTAGTTGGAGGCTACCTTCAGTCTATGTGGATATCCAAGGTAGACCTGTAGGCGTCCGCAGTCCCTGGCGTCTCCCTCTATCCCTATTTCCTATTTCATTTTCCTTTTATTCAGAAACAGTGTACTGTTATTTCTTCAGACTTTTTATGTAGTAATCTTAGACCGTCTGTGACACTAGGTTTTGGGTGGTTAAGACTTAAGTATTTGTAATAGATACATATTTTATATGTTTCATTGTTGTCTTCTGTTTAAATTTAGGTTTCCGCTGTTATCACGTTATCACCTTATATTTGTTAAAAAATAATAATTGGTTAATGAAGTAAGTAGTTAAAGGATTGGCTTGCCTAGCTCACATTAGTAGGCGCCATCACGACTCCCGTGAGTGGAAAATCTGGGTCGTGACATTAATTAAATATCATGATCTTAATGCGTTCTTAATAGATTGATTTCATAGGAATATAGGCGTTCATTTATTGAGAATAGGTGAGTAGTACTTCGAGAGAAGGCTATGAGAGCATTTATCGATTCATTAGCAACCATGAGTGAATTATATGAAAGGAAGAGTTAATTAGAACACAATACAAATGGTGAATCTATCACAACCCTGGAATACTTGTCTCTACTGAATACACAACAATCAATTCGTTACTTGATAATTTCGTTATTATTTAGAACCGTAGTATAGTATAATCACATTATTAGACTTTGTTTTTAGCTGGATTGAATAACAATTTTAATGATTTAGTGAGTAGTTTATACAAGTCTCTGTGGGTTCGACACTCAACTTATCAGTATATTACTTGTCGACCACGTATTCTTGCGTGTGTGTTTGGGAGCAACAAGTTTTTGGCGCCATTGCCGGGGACTTGAATATTAACTACTTTCTAGTTTTTTGCTTTAATTATTTATTTCGTCGAGTCTAACATTACTTGATTGTTGCTCGGATCTCAGGAACTTTGATTGAATGTGTAGGCTCAGAATCCAGAACCGACTTCAAGGCTTTGATCCTGAACCTGAGAGAACATTTCACAGGAGGTTGAGGGAAGCAAGGGACATGAATAATATTCAGGCACTTGTTCAATTTCCTGTGGACATGGCAGAGGAGAAACACATGGCTGTTCAGGAGGTAGTGATGCCCAGCATTGCTAATGTTACCTCCAATATTGTGAAGCCCAGAATCACTAGGCACTTTGAGCTAAAACAGAGCATGATCCAGCTACTTCATGCAAACGGGCAATTTATGGGTCTTCCACACGAGGATCCACAATAGCATATTCTGAACTTCTTGAAGATTAGTGATACTTATATCACTAATGGGGTCACTCCAGATTATGTGAGGCTCACACTTTTTCCATTCTCTCTATTGGGCAAAGCTAAGCAATGACTAAAGGTAGAACCAGCTAATTCCATTACATCATGGAATGATTTAGCAAGAAAATTTCTGGCGAGGTTCTTCCCTTCAGGCAAAACTATGAAGATCAGAAGTGAGATAGTTGCCTTCAAACAGAAAGCAGGGGAATCTTTATACTCAGCTTGGGAAAGGTTCAAGGGGCTACTCAGAGACTGTCCTCATCACAATCAGACGAATGAAGTGTTAGCTCACACTTTCATAGAAGGGCTACATCCCAAAACAAAGATTGTGGTAGATGCTGCAGCTGGAGGTCAAGTGTTGGAGAAAAGCTTTGACGAGATATATGCATTATTGAACAAATTCTCCAAAATCAATTAGGATTGGCAAGGAGAGATGGGCAGACACAGTACAAAAGTCTGAAGGAGTTCTTGTGTTAGATGTCATCTCAGCATTATCAGTGCAGATTTCTACATTGGCCAGCCAAGTCAATTAGATGACTTTAATTATCAACAAGCCACAGGAACAACCGGTACAACAGGTTCAAGTGTTTTGTGAAATATGTGGAGAGGGTCACACGAGCGACATATGCCCCGCTAACCCAGAGTGTCTGCTTTGTGGGTAATTCAAATAGGGGCCAAACAAACCAATATGGAAACACTTACAATCCCAACTGGAGGAACCACCCAAACTTGTCTTGGGGTGGAAACCAAGGTACTCAGAATCAATACAAGCCTCAAGTACCTCAACAACAATATAAACCACCTCAAGTTGAACAACAAGCGAGTCCTACAAGTCACCTTGAAGACATGTTGAAAAAAGTGAAGGCTGAACAATAATCCCTCTCTCAAAAAGTGATGGCTGAACAACAGGCTTTCTCTCAAAAGGTAATGGCTGAACAGCAAGCCCAAGCTACAACAATGAGAATTTTGGAGCGCCAAATGGGACAGCTTGCTAGTGCTCAAAACACTAGACCAGATGGAGCTCTTCCAAGTGACATGGAAGCTAATCCTAGGGCAGCCCTTAATGCTGTGTCGTTAAGGAATAGGAGACAATTAGAAGAAGTTCAGTCTAAAAAGAGGAAACAAGTAACTTTTAATAAGAGGCCAACCACTATAGAATCAACATCAGAAAAATCTAAGGAGTCAGAGAAGCCAGCTGGAGAGGCCGGTGGCTGAGCAACCCCCACCATTGGTTGCAAGGCCACTACTTCCATTCCCTCAAAGGTTGAAGAAATTAAGGATAACGCCACATATAAAAAGTTTCTTGATATCTTGAAGCATGTGCAAATTAATATTCCATTGGTTGACATCTTGCAAGAAGTACCCAAATATGCAAAGTACATCAAGAACATTGTGACAAATAAAGGAGGCTGATCGAGTTCGAAACTGTGGCACTCACCGAGGAGTGCAGTTCAAGAATTCAGGGCAAGTTACCTCAGAAATTGAAGGATCCAGGTAGTTTCACTATCCAAATCTCGATTGGTAAACATGTTGTTGGGCGAGCTTTATGTGATCTTGGAGAGAGCATCAATTTGATGCCGCTATCTATGTTTAGACAGTTGGGGTTGGGTGAGCCACGCCCAACAACAGTTATCTTATAGTTAGATGATCGCTCCCTTTCTCATCCCGAGGGAGTGATTGAAGATGTGCTAGTTCAAGTGGGTTCTTTCATATTCCTGGCTGATTTCATTATCTTAGATTACGAGCCTGATCAGGAAGTCCCATTTATTTTGGGGCATACCTTCTTAGCCACAGGCTAAGCTATTATCGATGTCTGCGAAGGAAGGATGACAATGAGAGTGGGTGATCGAGTGGAGGTATTCGATGTTTATAAAGCACTTAAGTTACCAGCCCACTATGAAGAGTTATCCATGATCTCTGTGGTGGAGAGTGATGCCACATCGTTATTACCTTATACGAGCCCTATAGATCATGTTGAACGAGTATTGATTGGGGATAGAGAAAATAGTGAAGATGAAATGATGGGACAAATTAAGCAAGTACTGGATATGTCCTACAGTTATGTCCAGGGGTTTAGAAAATTTGAAGAGTTGGACAGGCCTGTCACTCTGACCCTTCCTAAACCATCTATTAAAGAAGCTCCGACGCTAGAACTTAAGCCACTTCTAGCGTATCTGCGCTATGCTTATTTGGGGAACTCTGAGACATTCACCATGATTATTTCGTCCAGCTTGACCAACACTCATGAAGAAAAATTTCTCAGAGTACTCTACGAGCATAAAAAGGCCATTGGGTGGACTTTAGCTGACATCAAGGGTATTAGTCCATCATTTTGCATGCATAAAATTTTTTTAGAGGACGGACACCGCCCAGTGTGGAGAAACAAAGAAGATTAAATCCTATTATGAAGGAGGTGGTGAAAAAGGAAGTAATCAAGTTGCTCGATGCAGGTATCATTTTTCCTATTTCTGACAGCAACTGGGTAAGCCCGGTTCAATTTGCGCTCAAAAAGGGAGGAATGACTGTAGTCGAAAACGAGAAGAACGAGCTAATTCCTACTCGTACTGTTACGGGGTGGAGAGTCTACATTGGTTATAGAAGGCTCAACAAAGCAACTCGCAAGGACCACTTCCCACTTCCATTCATCGACCAAATGCTAGACAGGTTAGCCAAACATGAATATTATTTCTTCCTTGGTGGATATTCGAGATACAATCAGATTGTCATATGCCCAGAGGATCAGAAAAAGACCACTTTTACTTGTCCTTATGGTGCCTTCAAGCGAATGTCGTTTGGTCTCTGTAATGCAGCAACCACTTTCCAGAGGTGCATGATGGCTATTTTCACCGACATGGTGGAAAAATTCGTGGAAGTGTTTATGGATGATTTTTTAGTTTTTGGGTCTTCTTATGATGATTGCATGAGGAATTTAAGCAAGGTGGTGGCCCGTTATGAAGAAACAAATCTGGTACTGAATTGGGAAAAATGCCATTTTATGGTACAAGAAGGCATCGTGTTGGGTCACAGAGTATCTAGGAGTGGCATTGAAGTTGATAAGGCGAAGGTGGAGGCGGTTGAAAAATTACCTCCACCTATTTCAGTGAAGGGTGTTAGGAGTTTCTTGGGACACACAGGTTTCTATCGGCGCTTTATTAAAGATTTTTCAAAAATTTCTACTTCTTTGTGCAGGCTGCTTGAAAAATATGTAACTTTCAACTTTGATGATGCTTGCCTCAATGCATTTGAAGAAATTAAAAAGAAGTTGGTGACTGCTCCCATTATTATGGCACCTGATTGGTCCTTACCATTTTAACTAATGTATGATGCGAGTGACCTTGCTATTGGGGAACTGCTAGGCCAGAGGAAGGACAAGGTGTTTTATTCCATCTACTATGAAAGTAAGACTCTTGATGATGCACAGATGAATTACACCACCATTGAGAAGGAGTAGTTAGCTGTTGTGTGGGCCTTTGAGAAATTTCGGGCATACTTGGTGGGAACAAAAGTCATAGTCCGTACCAATCATGCAACACTCATGTACTTGTTTACAAAAAAGGAATCTAAGGCTAGATTGATGCACTAGGTTTTGTTGCTGCAGGAATTTGATATAAAAATACGAGATTGAAAGGAGACAAAGAACCCAGTAGCTGACCATCTATCAAGGTTGGAAAATCACGATCGCGTGGATGAGGTTGGCCAAATTAAAGAAGTCTTTCCTAATGAGCAACTTTTGCTATCACCCAAGACCCTCCTCCATGGTATGTAGACTACGTGAATTATCTTGTGAGTGGGGTACTTCCTCCTGAGATTGAATCTGAAGCGAGAAAGAGGTTTTTATATGATGTGAACTTTTACTACTGGGATGAGCTCTATTTATACAAGCAATGTGCTGATCAGTTGATGAGGAGATGCATTCCTGAAAAAGAGGTGGAATTAGTGTTGTATGATTGTCACGCATCACCTTATGAAGGCCATCATGGAGGAGATAGAACAGTTGCAAAGGTACTACAATCCGGTCTCTTTTGGCCTAATTTATTCAAGGATGCCCATGCATTCGTTAAGAAGTGTGACCAATGTCAGAGAACGGGAACAATCATAAGGAGGCATGAGATGCCTTTGAATAACATGAAGTTGAGCTTTTTGATGTATGGGGGATAGATTTTATGGGGCCATTTCCACCGTCCAGAGGAAACAAATACATTTTGCTAGCAGTTGACTATGTGTCAAAATGGGTGGAGGCAATTGCTTAACCAATGAACGATGCCATGGTGGTAGCTGCTTTTGTGAAAAATAACATATTCTCGAGATTTGGGACTCCACGTGCCTTAATTAGTAATGAAGGGACTCATTTCTGCAATTGAATGTTGAATAACCTTCTAGCTAAATATGGAGTTCTCCACAGAGTTGCTATATCATATCATCCTCAAATAAGTGGGCAAGCTGAGGTGTCAAACAGAGAAATAAAGCAAATATTAGAAAAGACGGTGAGTGTGAATAGGAAGGATTGGGTTGCAAAGTTGGATGATGCCTTATAGGCATATGGGACCGCATATAAAATGCCAATTTGAGTGTCCCCGTACAAGTTTGTTTATGGGAAGGCATGTCACTTGCCCGTTGAATTGGAACACAAGGCATACCGGGCCATTAAGAAGCTGAACATGGACCTTGAGGCCGCAGACGAGAAATGACTTATGCAGTTGAATGAGTTAGATGAGTTCAGGCTGCACTCTTATGAAAATGCTAAGCTATATAAAGAATTACAAAAAGATGGCATGACAAGCATATCAAGCCGCGTCACTTCGAGGCAGGCCAACATGTATTATTATTCAATTCTAGGCTATGACTGTTCCCTAGGAAGCTAAAATCGAGATGGTCAGGTCTTTTTGAGGAAGTGAGAGTCACTCCTTATGGTGCAATCGAGCTGCCAGCTTTAAATGGTGAGAGGAAATTCTTGGTGAATGGTCATAGAGTCAAGCATTATTGGGGAGGGATGATTAATCATGAGAAGACCAAGGTTGTACTCGCTGATGAGTAAGCGAGACTCTGTGTCGTGCCGCAACGTTAAATCAGGCACTTGTTGGGAGGCAACCCAATTTTTAGTGTTTTTCTAGTTTAACTTCTTAATTTTTCTTTTAGAGTAGGAAGAGTATTGCATTTTCTTTATATGTATAGAAATTTTAGGTGTGATGGTGGAGGATGTGTAAATTTGGTATATATAACGCTCGAGATGTGTAAAAAAAAATCTCGCGAACAGCGCCCAACACTGCCTGAGGCACCAGAAACAGTGTTGAATTAAACCACAACACCAGGCAGGGCGCGAGGCGCCAAGCTGGGGGGTGCCAAGTCTGTGTTTTTTAATTTCGTTATTTGTTGAAATTTTAACCCTTACCCATGTACCCCATACCCAAATACCCATTTACACTAATACTATAACCCAATCCTAACATCGATATCCTTTCCCAAAACCCACCCAAACAAAAACAACCCCAATTCAAAACCTGAAGAACACACAAACGCGATTGCTTCTGCCCGATTCCTCTCTTCTTCTTCACGACAATTTTCTCCAAATTTTTCTTTCTCTCTTGCTATCTTTCTCCAGTCTACAGGTATGTTCTTCTTTTTCTTCTTTTCTATTTCTTTTTGTGTTTTAACTAGTAGATAAACATAATCTCATTCCCAAGAGCCCTAATCCCCAATATTTTTCCCTATGTAGTTCTTATGAAATTTTTATGGTGGGTGATTTGTTTTGGTCGAAAATTGTGTGTTTAATGTGTATACGGGGTAATAAATTAGAATTTCCTCTACTTCATTGAAAATTGGGAGGGCCACCATGTTCCACCATTGTTGAAGTTGAAGAACACACTTTATGCCCACATTGTGTTTGTTTAAATGCTTGAACGAGGATTTTTGGTGCACCGGTGAAGTCTGAGTAACCGGATGCAATCGTGTATGCATTTCGGCTAAGTGCGGGGTGTATAGGGATACTTTTACATGCTAGGGGGTGGGCTTTGATGCAATACATGTTCCTACACCATTGATCTTATATGTTGTATGTTGTATAATCTTGTATGTTTGAATAATTTAGTATAGTCTAGTAGTTGTGAAAGGTGCAATACCATATACCTCTTTCTTACCTTAAGGTGAATTCGCGTAGCCATGATCAATCATTATTGTGTGGAATGAGGAAGTATTGAGTACCCATAGCTTTAAGGTGCAACACTATATTGTGCCTTCGGTTGTAAGTGTGGGGTCATTTCATGACTTACACGACAACCTTAGGCATATTTCTTGAACCGTTCTCACATTCATGTTTAATTGTGTTGTAGGATACTATGGCTCATGATGGCTCTAGCAAAGGCAAAGGCATTGTAAAGTCCTCCACCACCTTTCCTGCGCCCAAAAAGAGTAAGCAGGGAGAAAGCTCTTCACGACAGTACAAAGGAAAACAAGTCGCCAAGGGATCTCCACAAGCATCATTAAGGCCAATGACTCGTTTGGATTTGGTCGATGCTGCAGCTATTACATGGCATCGGGACTTTGTGCCATCTGGTCGGTACATTTCTGAGATGGGTATCAATACCACATCCTTAGAAAGAAACTTCTCGGCAATACTCAACAGGCTGCAAGCTTTAAATATACACAAGTTCTTGGAATGCCCGGGGCCTGCAAATCTGAGCATGGTACGAGAGCTGTATGCTAACTGGGATTATCAAAGGAGCACTTCACGTGTAAGAGGGAAGGATGTGCTGACGGATAGAGAGTCTTTGTATGACTATTTAGGAGTCGAGAATGCCGACCCAAGAAGACTCCAATGCTTTATCAGATGACCGAAGTATGAGTGGATACATCACACTCTTTGTTGCGTGGATTCAAATGCCAAATGGATAAGGAAGCAGGGCAACTTTCACCTCTGTATGGTGTGCTCCGACTTCAACAAAGCTGCCAAGGTGTGGCAGAATTTTGTGCAAGCGAGAGTCATGCCGGCGGAGCACAACAGTGACTGCACTCGAGCTAGAGTGTGTGTGATATTCTTCTTGATGATCGGCCATACCATTAATTTGGCTTCGATTATGCTCAGTGAAATGGCCCGCAGGAGATTTGGGTGACAGAATAGGCGGTTCTTCTTCAGGAACTTACTTACTCAATATATGCTATTTCAAGGAGTGCTAGAGTACCACGGATATGATGAGGTGGTGGAGACTCCGTCAGGGCTTATGGACATCACATTTATGGTGGATGCATCGTCAAAACTCACCCCCGTGGCCCGGATGGAGCGAGAGGAGAACTTCAACAAGTACATTTATAACTCGTTGAACTTAATCATAAGCAGAGCAGGTGTTTCAGACGAGGAGCGTATGAATTTGCACGATAACTTGTCGAGTACGTCCATGGAGATGTTGGGGATTGCACCTGGCAGCCCTGTTCACTTGTTGGAGGACGTCAACTCTTCCAAAGGCTCAAATACTGAGGATGAAGATGGGAATAGTGCTACGGGTCCCATGACTTTGGTGCCTCTAGGACCGGATGATGATGACCCCAGATCTGCTGGGGGAGGTGGACTCTGACTGACAGGGAGTCTTTCTTTTCACCCTACTTTGTTTTTCATTTTTACTTGCATCAAGAGCTATGCACAGTTTAAGTGTGGGGTGGAGGAATACTACATGTGTTGTAGTTGTATATTTTGTATCAACTTGTTTTAATTTGTTTCTTTTAGTAGTTCTAGTGTAGTCAGTCTAGTGTAGTATTAGTTGTTTTCAATCAAAAAAAAAAGAAAAAAGAAAACAAGAAGCATAAAAATACAAAAGAATTTTGTTTTTTGAAAAGCTCGGACTTTTCCCGACGATGGATCTTTTGGACAATTTTCTTGAGGGATAAAAGTCCGATTTAAAAACACCAAAAATATTTTTGTTTTTTTAGAATAGCTAGGTAGTATTCCTTGGTTTTTCTTTGGGCACCGGTTCTTTTCCAAAGATGTAGCTCGAACCGGACACTTTAATTTTTTTTAGGAGAAGTTTAGGAAGAAATTGAGTCGTTCTGAGATACTCGTTGACATGGTTGATGATGGCACATTAGTCTATGACATACATTCTATTTTCCCTTATATTTGGTTTGATATGTGAAGCCTAAGTAAAGTAAATAACCTATTTTGTAACGCCTTCTCTCAATTGTTTGACTCGTATGCCACGTAGTGCAAAGTTGCTTAAATTTCTCATTTGATTGTGCTTGCTTGACTTGAGAGTAGAATAGAACCGTCTTGATTGAGTCATGTGCAACATGTGTGTGAGGATTTGTGATTTTCTTTTCTATCCTGTGTAGTCTAGAACTTGGCCCATGTGTTAAATGACGCGAAATTGTAAGTTGTGCTAATCTAGGAGATGACGTAGGCATTTTCTTGCTTGATCATGGATGTGCTTGTCACATAAAAATAAAATTTTCCGTTGCTAGCCCCTTTGAGCCTATGGACCTTTCTTTTGGCACCCACATTACAAGCCATTCCCCCATTTTGTTCTTAATTTGATATTGAGTGAACCTTTACCTCCTAAGGCACTTAGTCACTAAAAGAAGTAAGGTTAGAGATTGGAGAGTATCTTTTGAGTGGAACCATAGAAGGGCCCGTTGGTGCACTAAAGTTGAAATCAAAGGTCACTAGCCGATGAACTTTATTCTATAGAGTGTGTGAAGAAAAAAAAGAAGAGAAAAGGAAAAGAAAAATTGAAAGAAAAGAAAAATGATAGTGAAAGTATGTATAAAAAAATAAACACCTCCAATCCTTATTGATTTGCGCTAGTGAAAATATAGAAGAGCTTAATTGAAAAGAGGGCTATGTTGTATATGGCAAGTTATTTGGATGAGAAGAATATGTGCTTAAATTGTAAATGTAGTGTATTAAAGTGCTTAGGAGAGTTAGCCACTATTTCTAAATGTATCATACCCGTCCCTTATCCTACATTACAACCTTAAAAGTCATAATTGAACCTAGATTTGGCTAGCTTAAATTAGTAGAGATATACACTACGATCAAGCTTATGGTACGACCACGTGATGAATATGAATTTTTTGTGAGAGTGAGCGAATTTTGTTCAATTGTCTGATGTCCTTAATCTATATTCAAAAGCATATTTGAATGTGTGGACCAATTTATATCCACTCTTTTGTTTGTTGGTCATGGCACATGGTCTCATGAATGATTGGTAATGTTGTAAACTTTCTTTTTGGGTAAGTGCATGAATCGAGGGTGCTTAGTGGTTGCAAGTCTACTTTTGAGGTTGGGTGGTGACGAATAGGTTGTTGGAATTTATTGAATTGAAATATTATACTTGGGTATGCTTAAAAGGGAAGAATGTGAAATTTTGTGTGTTTATGCTTGTGTGCCAGTATTGATTGTAGTCAAGGGTATAGTGTATGGTTAAAGGTTAAGGTGCTCCTCTATGATTGAACTTTGTACGTAGTTGGGGGTTTATTAGATAGTCCCATTGCTCGAGGATGAGCAAGAGTCTAAGTGTGGGGTGTTGATGTTTAACTTAAAGTATATATATATTTCTATGTATATCGCCTCATATTTTACTTTTGTTTCATAAAGTTGGGATGTTAAATGCTATGATTTATATTACTTTGAAGTGTTTTTATTTGTAGGAATGATTCGAGAGCAATTGGGGGCGAAACACGCAAGATTTGGGCTAAAACGAACAAAACCGGAAAAAATGCCATTTGGGCACCACAAGCAGCGTCTGGCGCCACCTGTGGCGCTGGAGATAGTGTTGACAAATTGGGCAGCGCCTTGGTGGGCACCCGACTGTGTACCGTTGACATGGATTTCATCTTATTTTTTCCGGGACACGGTTTATTTGACCCTAGACTTATTCAACACATATAAAAGGAAGACTAAGCCTATTTTTTGAGGGAGAGACGCACTTTGGAGGAAACAATACACACAAGAAACATCGAGGAGCAAGAACATATCAGAATTCTTAATCTTTTCTAGTATTTTCAATTATTCAAAACTTATGCAATTGTTTGATTACATCATGAGTGGCTAAACACCCATTGTTCTGGGGTTGTGATTTAGCCATGAATATTGTTGTTTGATATTAGCTTAACCTTAATTATAATTCACCAATATATGGTTGTTTCTTCAATTCTGTGTTTAGTTGCTTAATTGTCTAGCCAGCAGTTAGGTTCTAGTTACTATCTATGCTATGCTTGGGAAACCGTGTTTCGATTAGAGAAGAATTAAAGAGAGCACGATCTTAATCCTTAGGGGGAGCAGATTTGTTGTTAGGATAGGAATATACCTAGTCACCATGCTTAATTAAGTATCGTGACCTTAATGTGTTCTTAATAAATTGATTTCATAGGAATATAGGCATTAATCTCCTGAGAATAGGTGAGTAGTACTTCGGGAGAAGGCTATGAGAGCATTTACCGATTAATTAGCAATCATGAGTGAATTATATGAAAGGGAGAGTTAATTAGAACACAATACGAATGGTGAATCGATCACAACCCTGGAATACTTGTCTCTACTGAATACACATCAATCAATTCGTTACTTGATAATTTCGTTATTATTTAGAATTATAGTATAGTATAATCACATTATTGGACTTTGATTTTAGCTGGATTGAATAACAATTTTAATAATTTAGTGAGTAGTTTATACAAGTCTCTATGGGTTCGACACTCAACTTATCATTATATTACTTGTCGACCACGTATACTTGCGTGTACGTTTGGGAGCAACACTCCGCAGGGGTTTGCTTATTATTTTGAGTTTAACATCGAAGATGATGAAACTCTTAGAGATTTTTTGTGGATTCCGGATGGATACAGGGAATTTATTGTAATAAAATTGTTGGCAATGTACGTCAAGGTTGAAGACGTTCCCAATAATGAGGGTGTGCATAGTAGGGATAACCCCCAGTCACCGGGTGGTTATTCTGGAGCAGCTTTTGCCGGACAGATTCTTGATGAAAGAGCTTGCCTTGATTCAAACTTGTCACCACCGATGAATGAGCAGCCACAAAATATATTTTTGACTTTATATAATCCACAAGACGATTGGTAAACTTCAATTTTTCTAGGCTTTAGCGATGTTTATTTTATGTTTGAATTGGATTTGTATTAACACTCATATTTTTCATAGGAGGTACCATACAGATATGAATTTCACAAGTTATGACCTTGCTCCTAGTTGGAATATGCATAGTTCTGGCGTGTTGGGCCACGGTGGTCCATCTAGGAGTCATCACCAACAAGAAAATGTCCATTATGGAACGTCAACACAGTACGACTTTAAAGTGATATAGCTATATATAAATTATTTATCTAGTTGATTAGCTTATCATTTTGTTATTTTTGTGTAGTGGAAACGAGCAAATTGATGTTCCTGACCTCACACAGTTGCCCATAGACGACGTACTGACTCGTAATTTGGCAGATACACAGAGTCAGGAAGATGATAGTTATTATGAAAACAATGCCGATGAGTCTGGAGATGACACATCCTTCCCTGATGAGGGTGATGACGAGGAGGAAGTGGATGCCAAACTTGAGCTGACAAGCGAGCATGCTCCTCCACCTCCCGTTAGACCAAGAGTATACGAGTCCCACGTGCCGTTTCATGAGCGGAATATTCCCTACCTTAATAATTTGCCAAGTATGCCGGACGTGGATGCCCTCACAAGGGATGATGATGAAATTCGGTCAGCAATGTGGGATGCATCTAGACCAGCGGTGCTGGCAAAGGGCATGTATTTCCCCGATAAAGCTCGCCTAATCAGGGCTGTAAAAATCTACAGCGTAAGAGAGTGCTGTGAGATGACGGTAAGTGAGTCAACTACGGAGGTATACAAGGCTGTATGCCATAGAGACTTTATGGGTTGTCACCAGATGTTGTGTGCTAGCAAGAAGAAATCAGGGTTGTGGAAAGTGGGTAAATTTATTAGCACCCACAGATGTGAAATGGACACATTCAATAAGAATCACTTCAACCCGGATGTAGACTTGATTTCTCTTGTCTTGATTCCATATTTGGAAGTGTCCATTAGGTTCAAGATTAAAGAGTGTATTACAACCATCCACCAGGAGTATGGTTGTACTATAACCAAAAGAAAGGCATATCTCGGTCGCAAACGTGCTTTTGAACTTATTTATGGCGACTGGATAAGTCTTTTTCATCTCTGCCCAGGTACATGGACGCACTGCAACACTTTAACCCTGGGACTGTTGTTGAATGGAGGCATGAGCGGAGTCTCGAAAGACCCGAATATATTTTTGTGAACACGTGATTTTTGCCCTATATGAATTACTCCCATAAATTCAAGAAAATAAATTTTTTCCCATTATTTGCAATTTCGTAGATTTTTGTAGTACTTTTTGTTAACTATTTGCATTTGTCTGTGCACGTTTATTTTATTTAATTCATGAAAAATATAAAATATATTGCATTTGTATTTAGGATTTAATTTGGCATTTTGGAATTAGTTATTAATTTAGTTATTTTACAAAAAATAGAAAAATAGAAAATAACTCATTTTGTTTTTTTTAACTTTAGAACTTCGATTTTTGTAGTTTCTTTTAATTTGGGAACTAATTAATTGTCGTAAAAATTATATTGAGTAATTAGTTTAATTTAGGAATTTAATTTAGTTTAAGAGTTATTTGTAGGATTTAATTTGATTTGAAAAAAAAGGGAAAGAAAAGAAAGCAATTGATATTAAGAGGAAAAGAATTAAGAATGTGGTTTTTGGGCCAAATTCGCATTAGCCCGGATAATTTCACATCAAACCCGTCTCAATCTGGCCCAAACCCAGCCAATACCCGATCCAACCCCATTTTCCAACTAAACAACACCGTTTTGGAACCCCTCCATTTCAACCGTTGGATCACACTGATCCAACGGCCCAGAACTCGGCCTCCCCTAAGTATTTAACTGTCTGAACGATCCCTCCCCCATTCCATCTCCCACAATTCCGTCTCTCTCAAACCCTAGAGACGCCGCCTTCAAATTCCAGCCGCCTCCACCAGCGGCGACACCTTACAACACTCCAATCACCCCCATCTTAACACCCCAGAACCCTCTCACCCTCACCATTCCAAATATTAACATAACTTCCCTCGAATCCCCCCACAAGTTCTCGAATTTGAAATCTAAACCCAAGACCTAAAAACCCCAAAAAACCCCAAAGCTACCCAAGTTCACACCAGAGCACCCCTCACCTCTTTCCTGCTCCAAACACGTTCTTGTTTCCCATCAAATTAGCTCGTCAATGGTCGACCAGGGGTCTGGAAAACCCTAGGTCTCGCCCTGTTTTCTTTTCTAGTTCAGCAAGGTCGAGTGAACCTAAACCGTCATTAATCGTTTATCTTTTGTTAAGGACAATTGATTAATGACAGTCGACTGTTCATTTTCTTCTACAAAAAGGGTTATTCGAGTTCATATGGGTTTTTGCCTGAAGCCAGGTTTGGGGTAATTTCCTTTATGTCGATTGGTTTCCTTTTGACCTTCTCATATTTTTCCTTTCCAGTTTCTTTCTTCAGAAGTTTTGGTTCTTGTTTGATTGCATGATGTTTCTGGCTGTAAGTTCATTAGTTAGCTTGCATGCCTAATTGTTAATCAATTTCATAGGGTGTGAGTTTAATTTGGTATCAATTCATAAGGTTTTCTTCTTTCTGCCCTTTTAGTTTATGCTGGTCGATCAATAGTTAGGTTTTATTTTATGCTTGTTAAGTGATTCTGGAATTGAAACATTAAGGCTAGTCAAGTGTAGTTCATCGTTTGCATTAAATTTTCTGAGTTCATGTTTGTGTGAGAAAGGTCTTAGGTTTAATTCAAGGCATAGTTGTATTTGTTGGTTCATTCAAGCATGTTTTAGAATCATCAACTTTCTAGCATTTATGAAAATTACATTTTAGGGTCCTGTAGCAGACTAGTTCTTCATGGATTAATTTGATTCAACAGTTTTGAAGTTCGTTTGTTTTCAATTCATTTTGAAGATATTAGCCTGTTTGTTTGCTGTTTGCGATTATTCAGAACTTTTAGGGTGTTAGTTGAAAAATTAGGGACTTCAGGGGTAGTTTGGGGATTGTTTAACCTGGGGAATCTTTTAATAACTGATTGAGAAGCTTCCTAAATGGACAACTGCCCAAAATTGTTAGGGAAAACATGCTGAAAAATGAAAATATCTGAAAGAAAAAGACAACTGTACAAAAGTCAGTTTTAAAAGATGTCCTGTGAGGGTCTTTTGGGAAAATCACATTACCTTGCCTTAGAAGGCATACAACAGACCCCTACTTTATAAATATGGCTTTTCCCTTGCTTAGCACACACTCTCACACCCTGAAAATACCCAAAAAAATTCTCTGCATTTTCTGATTCAAAAGACTACTGGAAATTGATTTTTAATCTCACTGTAGCAGTAGTTAAAGAGTTTGAAAAGGTTTTTCTGCACTATCTAGTGTTCAAATGGCTTAATGGAGCTGGTTTATGCTGTGTTGACCTGCTAAAAGTGCATCTATTTCTGCTGCTGATCTTCTCACTTTTTCTTTTGCTCTAAATTGCACCAGGTACTCTTTTGAACTGTGACTGGAAATGAAGCCTGATTGAGTTTTTGCATGAAAATCTGTAAACCAAGCCGAAGTTAAATGACAAATAGTCTCTGTTGTTGATTAGTGCTTGACTCTGTCATGTTTTAGCCATGTTTTTCTAGTTTAGCTTATTTTGCATACTTTATTCCCTGATATAACATTTAGTTTAAGTACTGGATTTAGACTTTGTTTGAATATAGTTGATTCAAGAGTGTTTTTAGACTTAGTGTAATATGTGAGGACTATGACTCTTAGTCTAATTAGTGTGATATGTGTTAGTCCAATGATTTCAGAGTTGTCACTTAGTTCTTCTTTTGCTCATGTATGAGCATCTTGCATTTTAAAAGGACTTTCGAATGGGGTTTGAGTGAGAGTTTTCCTGTTGAATCCATGTTGTCAAACATATACATATGTTTTGAGATCCTCTCAAGTATTCTGATGAAAATTGAAGTAAAAGTTGGTTGTGTTTGATAGTTAGACCAATTGTATGAATGGTAATGATGCTCCATGGAAGATTCATTAAGTGTTTTAACTTCAGTAATGATTAGTAATGGGTCTATTGTTGTTTGGGCACGAAATGTTCTTTTTTGGTAACATAGGAAAATCATTTATTGGGTTTTGTTGAAATAAATCTCACATTAGGAATTGTATCTTAGTTTTAGAATATATGTTGGCAATAAAATATGCTTTGCATCTGATTTAAGGATTACCAGTATTTATTCAAACTCCAGATTTTCTTGAATGATGTAATTTGCCTCAAACACTAGTGCTAAATCGTGAAGCTGGGCTGCCTTCTTTGGCCCAGTTGCGCCAAATTTTTCCCTCAGCGATGGGATTCCCTATCTGGGCTTCACGTCAAGCCTAACTATATCTCTTGCTTGGTCATATAGCAATTGGTAGCTGGCCATTGGGCCTATAGCCAGCCTGGGCCTCCTTATTGGTTCAATGGTTATTATAGTTTTGTTTAAACATCTGCCTAAGGTAAATCAGAAATTCCCTTAGCTGTTATTTAATTACTTAGATTCTTAAAATTAGTTTGAGGCGTGCTTATTAGGCAAGATATAATTTATGGCCCTCTTAGAATTAGATCAAGATTTCTTTGTCAAGTAGACTCGAGGTGTGCCGCAAAAAAAAAATAGATAGCCCATGGCCCTCGGATAATTAATTTTAATCTTTTAGAAATCGAGGTGTGCCATTAGCGATTTTTCCGTGGCCCTCGCAAACTTGAACGTGCATAATTGCTTTAGGTGCGCATTTCATGTGTGCATTTCATACAAAATCTAAATCTCAATAATGTTAGATAAATTGTGTCACAGACCGCGGGTGCATTTCATGTGGCGTGGTCCAAGGCGTGTTTTAAATAGCGTTGAATCTTCTTAAAAATGATTAAAAGCGGTTAATAAATTAAAATATACCATAGGCTAAAACATGTGTTAAAATGGGATAATAAGCCAATAATAACAGTTGAGCGACCGTGTTAGAATCACGAAACTCGGGAATGCCTAACACCTTCTCCCGGGTTAACAAAATTCCTTACCTGAATTTTTGTGTTCGTAGACTGTAGAACAGAGTCAACTTTCCTTGATTCTGTATTTTAAACCGGTGACTTGGGATACCATAAATTATTCCAAGTGGCGACTCTGAATTTTAAATAAATCCCGTTTCGATTGTCTCTTAAATTGGAAAAAACTCCCTTATACCCCTTTTGGGGGTAGGAAAAAGGAGGTGTGATAGCTCTGGCGACTCTACTGCGGACTAGAACCTAGAATCTCTAGTTCAAGGTTCAAGAATTCGAGCTTAGATGAATTGTTATGTTTGACTTTATTTATTAGCTAGTTTTATTAACAAGTTTGGGCCTAATGTGCTAAATGTTGCTTTTACCGCTTTGATATTGTTGAACTGTATATAAATTGTTACGAATTCTTCCTCTCTCTGAGTCTTCTAAATCATTTGAGAAGGGTGCACTTCGTGTTGCTTCTCTTCTATTAGAGTCATATCCCAAATTTAGAATGAGGTTCGGACAAGTTGAAAAGCCGGTGAAGCTTTTGTATTCCCGGTACGCTACGCCCCTTCGACTCGAATTGTCCGCTTGGGTAAGCCAGGTCTAGAACAAATAAACTCAGGTTTTTAAACATAGTATAACATAGCCTCATGTCGGATCCCTAGTAGGAACACTTGTTTGCATCATGTGCATTTTGACTTTGGGGAATCAACACAGGGGTTGGGTCCATTTAGGACAGGTGCACCTGAAATCAAAAGACCAACCCGATGTATTTTGCTTGCTACCTACGCATTTATTTGATCCGGACTGCATGTTGACTGACTTCTAGAATAAGGAAAAAATTGAGAAAAACCAAATTGAGGTGAGAGAGAGGAAATTACTCGTTTGTGGAAAATTTGGTGTCCAAAATACCCCAAAACTCTACCAAAATTTTCAGAAAAAAAAGAAGAAAAAAGCTATTTTTAAAAGTTGATATTTTTATTGCGTCAAAATTGGCTGAACTACGCAAGTTTGATTCTCACCGGATGTGGGATACGTAGGCAACCCACATCGGGTCCAACTACTTTTTCAAAAATAACCAAAAAAAATATATGAAGTGTCGTTGTTTTGTCATGAATAATTAGGTGGCACCATTCTTGTCGAAAATAGCCAAAAATGCCCCAAAAGGCGCCGAAAGGCCGTTTTTGCAAGAATAGCCACTTAGGGTCCTTTTTTAAATTTTGGTTGACTAACAAAAATATCCCTTAAATTGTTTTTTACCATTATATTAAGGTGCAGGAGGGCTGTACTCGCAAGAATGTTTTGTTTTAAAATTTCGTGAAAATGATTGTTTTTCTCCTGAGTCAAAGCAAATCACAGTCTTTTAATCGATCACCTTAAATAAATGTTCAGGATGACCACAATTCAAAATGAACCTTTCACGGTCCGTGAGGAAATCCCGTTAGAGTTACATATGTGGTGGCATGATTTGGGGGAGGTCAGTAGAAAATTGTGATAAAAACCTTGGGTGGTCTTGTTAGGCTTATGAAGATTAAGCCGGGGAAGGATATAATTGAGGCCCTGATACCCTTCTGGGACCCAACACATAATGTGTTCTACTTTGCTGATTTTGAGCTAACTCCTATGCTTGAGGAAATAGTTGGCTATGCTGGTTTTAATGGGAATCTTAGAAATCAATACCCGGTGGCACCTAGAACAGTAACCCCTCACAAATTTTTGGACCTGTTAAGCATCAGTCGGGAAGTTCAAGATGGAAATTTGGCTGAAGGATTCTGTACACTCTACTTCCTGTACCGACGTTACGGAAATCTCTGTGGTTTTGAGATACCAGATACCAGTCTTATTCCCTCGGGAAACAAAGATAATTAGGAAGCTCGGCGAGGATTAGCTTTCATAGTGGCGTTTCCTGGGTGTTTTGATTTGTCCCAGAAAAGATGGGAACATAGAGTTGGGGCTTGTGGGGATAGCTGACTTCATGACTAAGAAGGCAAATGGCACCATTGTACCAATGATCTTGGTAGAAATTTACCGAGCCCTAACCATTTGCCGAGAAGGGGAAAAGTTTTTTGAAGGATGCAATATGCTTTTACAACTCTGGATGGAGGAACACCTTTGCCACCGTCCGGGATACATGAATTGTGGCATGACCGATCTTGAATGAATCGTAAAACATGAAAAATGGGTGGAGGGTTATGAGTTCCTGGATGGTTCGGAAGCATGGTATGCACACTTGAGCTCCCTAACTGCAAGCAAGATTGAATGGACATTCGGTTGGCTCTTGGTAAGTGAAGTTATTTATATGTCGGCCGAGGTGTGTTTCCTTCTATTGATGGGTCTCCGGAGTATTCAGCCTTATGCCCCGCACAGAGTTCTACTCCAATTAGGCAGATACCAGACCATCCCAAATGACGAGGACTTGATCGGCAGGTCATTGAGTTGGAACCAAGAGCCACTTTTCTAGAAGAAAGGGTGCATCAGATTTGGTATCAATGTAGGTTCTTAGAGCCAAAGACCCAGGTACGACATCTATCCAGAGGCGAGTTGGATCCTAGTTACACTACTTGGCATAGTGAAAGATCCCGAGTCCATCAAGAGCTCGAACGGACCCCGAAAAGACCCCATGTCCAACAGTTCACTGATGGAGCGCAGGCACAATGGGATTGGTTGGCCAAGAAAATGAGTATAGGGCTACAATAAGCAAGCTGGAAAAGCAAGTCAAGGATCTTCAATTTGAGAATGGTTTGCAAGCCGCCGCGGATGAGGGTGAGAAGAAAAAGCTAGCCAAAGAAAATGACGCCCTTCGAGCTCAAATTCAAGAAATGAAAATAGCAGCCGAAAACCCCGCCAGAAGTGCAAAAGATGGAAAACTTATAAATAACCTTAGGTGGAAGGTGAGTGAGTATGGTTTTGATATGAACAATGCAGAGGGTGAACCAGCAAGAGCTCAAACAAAATTGGCTAAGAATGCGGAGAAACGAGCACACTTGGTTAAAAAGTTAAAAGAGAAATATGACAATGAGGTTGTGGGGTTGAAGAAAAAGACCACCGTCCTTGAGAACAAAATGATCAAGCAGGAAAAAGACTTTAAAGCAAAAAGAGAACACTGTTATGCAGCGATGGCACAATTAAAAAGAGATCTGCAACAACTTCAAGAACAAAATCATATAGCTGAACAAACTTTGGAAGCTAGGGCCCAGCCAATTGGGCGTTTATTGCAAGAAAAGGGCATCATAAGAGAAAGGGTCAGAAGGATCGCCGACTACATCATAATGAAATGCAGTAAGTGTGAGGACATGATTAGATCCATGTTCTTTGCCACTGTAATGACCTTTGTCCGCCAGATAATAGAGGATCTCTATCATCTCTAAGGGGATTTGATGCGTAGGCCCGTGGCGAGACCGACTGACGTCCCGCGGGCCCTAGGAGCAGTTAAGGCATTGATGTATTCATGATTTTTACTCGAGTCTGTATTTTCATCTTTCTGTTAGAGTCTGTTAGTCTGTATTTTCATCTTTCTGTTGGAATCTGTTAGTTCTCCTTTTCGAGTATGTTAGTTTTTATGATTAAATTCGGTAGGATGAGTCGTTGTAATTAAAACGTTTTATTTTATGAAAATTTGAAAATCCCAAAATGTTTTTATTATTTGTTTATTTTTACAGTTATCCCCCAGAACTACGCTTGGTCTAGTTCATGCGGGGTCATGATACGTAGGCAATCTCCATAGGATTCGATCATAACCAAAAAGAAAAAAAAAAGAGAGAGAGAAAACAAGAAATTGTGGGAAGTCGCAAAATGGAAATTAAGGAAAGCCGAGATGACGCAAGCAACTGATCAAATGCATAGTAGAAATGATTAACTGTTTAGGTGCATTGCATCCCCAATGTGCGGTTGCCAATCTGTTAAGCTCTAATCGCTAACAAGTCTATTGTTGAAAATCAGTACAGGCAAGTGGTTAGTTTGTTTGGCATTCTGGCAACTCATCCGTACAACACCAGGTCCAAAAACAAGTTGATCATGACTAACCAAGAACTGGATGGAAGTGTTATTGATCCGTCCAGAGAGGGGGAAGAGTCTGATGTTAATCTTAAAAGGAAGTGTATAAGCTGAAACAACAGATGGCAGAGATGTACCAGGCATGGGTGAAAGGGCATCCACCACCATCCTACCCCGCCAACCCTGCTTTCGTCCCACCGTTGGTTCAATCCCAGGAACCTCCCACCGTTGATTCATCTCCAGGCTTTCCCATTTACCACCACTACCACGACACCACTTCCCAAACACCACAATCCCCACCACCCAAACCAGTTCCATACCCTCCTCCACCAGCCATACCTATTTTCGTGTCACCTCCACCCGCTACACTCCACCGATCTTCTAGTGAGCCTTTATTCCAGACCCAAGATAACCAATACTATCCCCCGAAGCCTACTTTCAATGTCCCAGAACCTTACTCCTACACTCCTCGTTTCGACCTCCCTGTTGAGACTGAGAAACCACCTAAAAATCCAGAACATGAGGAGATGTTCAGGAAGGTTAAAAGCATGGAGCAATCATTCAGAAACATGCAAGGATTAGGAGGTCTGGTAAGCGTGGCCTATAAAGAGTTGTGTCTATTTCCCCATGTTCAACTGCCAGTGGGATTCAAGATGTCCAAATTTGATCTGTATGACGAGCAAGGAGACCCGATGGATCATTTGAGGGGATTCTACAATAAAATGAGAGGAGCCGGCCAGGAAAGAAGAGCTGCTGATGGCCTACTTTAGCTTGAGTCTTAGCGGCATGGAGTTGGAGTGGTACACTCGTCAGGATCACAACAGATGGTGTACATGGGATGATCTGGCCCAAGCATTCGCTTGTCATTTCCAATACAATCTCGAGATCATTCTAGATCATTTGTCTCTGACTAAGATTGAGAAGAAGCCTAGTGAAAGTTTTTGGGAGTACGGTTTTCGTTGAAGAGAACAAGCAGCAAGGGTTGACCCTCCGATGAAAGAGAGAAATGGTGGATTACTTTCTGCAGGCCCTGGAGCCCACTTACTACGGTCATCTAGTATCGGCCATAGGCAAGTCCTTCAACGAGGTAGTGAAGATGGGTGGCATGTTGGAAGAAGGGCCTATATCAAACAAAATCATAAGTTGCTCGGATATTAAGGCAACTACCCAAACCATTTAGGACGGTACTGGGGGAGTAATCAGAAAGAAGAAGAAAGAAGATGTGGCAATAATTGATTTAGGACCATGGTTTGGACCCATGGGCCCATCACACCATTATACTCAGCCTCGACCCCACCACCAAACCTACATCCAAACCCCGTATAATCCGCCCCAATATTACTTCCCATCACCAAACCCTCATCTTTCTGTGCACCACGCCTAAACATACACTCAACCTCCTGCCCATGCACAATGGCGTGCGCCAGCCCCACAAAATACATACCCAGCTCCACAAAATGCCTACCCACCCCTACGATCCTACCGAAACCCTCCCGGCTTGGGTTTTCGGCCCAATCAAGCATTTAAGAACGAGAGGTTGTAGCGGAAGAAAACTTTCACCCCATTGGGAGAGTCCTATACTAGTTTGTTCCACAGGCTGAGGCAAATGGATATGCTGAGGCCAATTGAGTCAAAATTGCCAAACCCTCCCCCAAAAGAATCTTGACTACATTGCAAGCTGTGAATATTGTTCCGGTACACCGGGGCATGACACGGAGAAGTGCTGGCACTTAAAAAATGCCATCCAAGAGCTCATTGACACTAACCGGATTGAATTCCAAACTCCAGAGGCACCCAACATCAACTAGAACCCACTACCAACCCATCAAGAGACAAACATGATCGAGATAGTACATAAGGGAGGGGAGCCCAAGAAGCCTTCACAAACCGTCATGATGATTCAGTCTAGTGAGGTCAAGACAGTTTAAAAACTAACAGTTGAAGGATCAGTGAACAACTTAAGTGGGACAAACGGTGAACCATCTGCGGTAGTCAAGAAAGGATCCCCAAGTGATGTTGCAGCAAAACAAGAAAAGTCAAAAGTGGTTGTGCCAGGGTGCCTGTACGAATCCTGTCATTATCAAGCCTGTAACCCAGTTGCCGATAGTCAACAACAAGGCTATCCCATGGAACTATGAACGGGTGACAGTGACCTATAAGGGAAAGGAAGTGAAAGAAAAAGTTAATGAGGCCCATGGATTAACCCGTTCGGGGAGATGATTTGCCCCAGAAGAGTTAAGAAAAGATAAAACCTCCAAAGATAACCCAGTTCTAGTGAAGAAAGTGGTAACTGAAGAAGAGGCGGAGACGTTTTTGAGAAAAATGAAGGTACAAGACTATTCCATCGTGGAGCAGTTGAGAAAGACGCCTGCTCAGATTTCATTATTGTCATTGTTGATCCACTCATACGAGCATCGTTGGGCCTTGATGAAATTCTGAACGAGGCTCACATTCCCGACAAAATCTCAGTAAACCATCTGGAAAAGATCGCCAACAAAATATTTTAGGTGAACAGGGTCACTTTCTTTGATGATGAGTTGCCTGTGGAAGGTACTGAGCACAACAAAGCTCTCTATCTTACGGTGAAATATAAAGATTCCGTGGTTACCAGGGTATTGATTGACAATGGTTCCAGTGCGAATATTTGCCCTCTCTCTATTCTGAACAAGTTGAAAGTGGATGATGAGAGGATTCACAAGAATAGCTGTATGCGGGGAAATTGGGAGACCAATTTTCCTCGACATAGTGCTTCGAAGAGCAAATCCCGAAGGCACGGGATCTCGGTTCGGTTCCCCCCTCGAGACCTAGCTGATGCCTTGCCCAGATCAAGCATCGATTAAGACCATGATGGGTGAAAATATTCCCTGAGGGATGTGACTGGGGCCCGCGAGACTTCTCCAAACGGCTCAACACCAGTTCTTATACAAAGAAATGCAGTCTGTCACATCTCGTTCTTTTATTGTGTTTGTTTATTATATTTGGACGCCCCCTTTTTTTCTATAAAAGAATGGTTACTAACACTTTGTAAGACATCTCCTGTTGTCCTTACAAAGAAAGCAATAATACTTTCTCTCTCTCTTTATCTAAATTCCTCTCTGGTTTAAGTCATATCTACCGATAGATATTCTCTCGATTTGCCTATTATATCTCGAGATCATCTTCAGCATTTTGTTGTTTCTTAATCTGTTCTTCAAACATTTCGCTCAAACTTGATCATATAAAGACTTACTTGTATATTTATTTGTTATTCCCTTCCCGACTACCCTCAATAAGATTACCCTCGATAGGCCCAAGGTAGGCACGATGTCTAGCCCCGAGTTTTCTACTGGCTTGTCCTGAGTCTAGGAATATCCCTTACCGGTTTGATTATCATTTTGGCTAGCTCGATCTTTATTATTTTACTCTGCGTTTAGCACTAATCACCCTTACAAACTAGCTCGGGAATAGATCACGTATATTTAGAATCCCATTTTACAAATTTAATTATTGTTATCATTTTCACGGTAAACAGTTTGGCACCCACCGTGGGGCTAAAAATAATAGTGATTATTTTCTTGCTAGTTTCGTCACTTAAACGCACAATATCTTTCACACTTTTTCTTGCTCGAGAACTCTTTTATTGCATGTCAAAATGTCCGGCTTGATAAACAGGGTTGAGAACAACGACCTCGAAGACCACGGGGAAAACGGTGTGGCCATTCCGGCCGTCGGAGCACCTCCATAGAATCCTGACGGCATTCCCGGACCAATCCCGATAGATGCGGATTCACAGGATTCTCAGCAAGTAGATAAACCGTCTCACACCGACAGGAGCATACGACGCAGCGACCAACTAGAAGCACAAAAAACCCCGGACCGGGAAGAACATTAAGTTAGTCTTCACGTTATCTTTGAAATGTTGCAGGCACAACAACTAGCAATCGCTTAGCTACAGAGCCACCCAAGAACCCCCGGTACAGTGGCACCAGATACAACTCCCCCCATAGAGTGGGTACTCGAAAGGCCAAGCAACAACGAGTCGGTGGCTGACCCCGCTATCATAAAATTACTCGAGGACCTCACCAAAAGGATCGAATTGGGAGAGAAAATGATCGTAGCCAACGATAATAGGGTCAAAACCTACAACTCTAGGGTCGATCAGATCCCTGGCGCCCCTTCGGCCCTTAAGGGTCTAGATTCAAAGAAATTCATTCAAAGGCTATTCCCCGAAGAAACAACGCCAAAACCTATGCCAAAGAAGTTCAGAATGCCGGAACTCCCTAAGTACAACGGCACATCCGACCCCAACGAACACGTCACTGCGTATACCTACGCAGTAAAAGGTAAAGACATAAAAAGTGACAAGATTGAATCTGTACTATTGAAAAAGTTCAGAGAAACGCTTTCAAAGGGGTCCATGATGTGGTACCATAACCTGGCCCGACTCCATAGACTCATTCGCCATGTTAGAGGACTCTTTTGTAAAAGCACAAGCCGGAGCCATTAAAGTGGCGACAAGGAAGTCCGATGTTTTCAAAATCAAGCAAAGAGAAAACGAGATGCTGCAGGAGTTCGTGTCCCGGTTCCAGATGGAACGAATGGAGTTACCACCAGTCTCCGACGATTGGGCGGTGCAGGCCTTCACCCAAGGCCTGAATGAACGTAGCTCCATGGCTTCGAAACAACTAAAACAAAATCTGATCGAATACCCAGCCGTAACCTGGTCAGACGTCCACAACCGGTATCAATCAAAGATCAGGGCAGAGGATGACCAGCTGGGGGCCCTATCGGGCTCGGTGTACCCAAGCAGATTCCCGACAAAATAGACAAAGCCAAGCAAAGAACGGTATCAGTCGTACCTCGAACACAAAAGGAACGCCCCAAGGCTCAATCTGCCCAACAATAATAGGAGGATGGATTGAGGACAGGATCCCCGAGGGGTCATCAACATGACCCAGTTTGACCAAAACATGGGACCAATCAACGCACCTCACTTATCGGAATACAATTTCAGCGTCGACGTATCAGACATCGTGTTCGATATCAGCAAAATCTGAGATACAAAATGGCCCAAACCAATACAGTAGGATCTTTCGCGTAGAAATTACAACTTGACATTCGAGTTCCTCAACACACACGACCACCGGATCGAGGATTGCCATCAACTACAAGAAGAGGTAGCTCGACTGCTTAACAAAGGACACCTCAGAGAATTCCTCAACGATTGGGCCAAAAATCAGTTTCGAGACAGGGAGGCAGCCAAGAAGAATTAGGTAAACGAACCACAACACGTCATCCACATGATCATGGGCGGCGCCGATACCCCGCAAGAACCCATGATGAGGAAAACAAAAATATCTATCACAAAGGAGAAATGGACTCGAGGATACATTCCCAATGATGACCTTACCTTTAGTGAAGGACATACAGATGCTTTGTCTCAGCCCCACAATGACGCTTTGGTAATTTCCTTCCTTGTAAATTCTTTCCAGATAAAACGTGTACTCGTGGATCCAGGTAGCTCGGCCAACATTATTAGGTCAAGGGTAATAGAAAAGCTAGGTTTAATTGAATGAATCGTACCCGCCACTCGAGTCCTCAACGGGTTCAACATGGGAAGAAAAACAACGAAAGGGGAGATCATCATACCCATCACCGTGGCCGGTGTAACCCAACACACTAAGTTCCACGTCATCGAAGGGGACATGAGGTACAACGCCTTGTTAGGTCGACCATGGATACATTTCATGAGAGCAATACTGTCCACTCTTCACCAAATGAAAAACTTCTCGACTAATGACGGGGTCAAAACTATCCATGGAGAGCATCACGCGGCGAGAGAAATGTTCGCAATACACGATGCACTCTCAGTCCCCTTGCCTCCGCCCTCGAATAAGCCCATGGGCGAATCAGGGCTCAACCCCGGGCAGGTCTGACAAAACGCAAAGATAAACCCGTGTCGCATGCCCGACCGCGGACGATCAAAGCAAGTCAGTACCCTGAAGTATCCCGTCTCAAGGTATCTCTGTTTATTTTATTATATTTTCAAAATAGAAATTAACCCTTGTGCAGGAACTGCCTGAAAGCCTCGAGGACTCCAAAGAAAGGTGCACCCGACTTGACCGAAAATATCGAGACACTAGCACTGTCCAAAGATCTCGAGACACCCCAATAAAGGCGCGCTCATTACACTCTTTTCCTGAAACTCCACGCAAATCGCTTGAAGCCATCTTTACGGCCAACCTTCGAAGCAGCTGGGAGCATCCTTCCTGAAATCCACCAGACTCAGAGGAGTGCTGAATAAAGATCCATACGAGGAAATGATGTATCAGGACAAAACAGTCAAAGTAGCCAAATCTCGTTAAGACGAGAACATGTATTATTATATCAGGCAATCAAAAAACACCCATTTTCTTTTAGGAGAAAATAAAGGCTCCTAAACAAGAACAAAGCAATGTAAGAATCAACAAAACAACTCGAATTGGCCTATAAACCGATCGAGCCAACTCGACAACACATATATCGCATCAATAGATCAAGAGCATATCTCCAACACCTTGCTTTGCAAAAAGAAACAAATCATAACACGCCCACGATGGGGACATCTCCACGAAATACTTCCCGAGATACTCGGAGACTTAGGATGTCCAACATCCGGACGACCCCATGGTCGAAACTCTGGGCTCATCAAGCCCCCGATAAACAACTCTGGGCTCACCAAGCCCCCGAAAACAACTCTGGGCTCACCAAGCCCCTAGAAACAGCTCTAAGCTCGTGAAAAGCTGTCTTTAAGCAAACTCGACGACTTAGAGACTGTCGCCAATCGCCACGCACTGGAAAATCCGAAATTGTATGACCCTAACGGGCAGCCTCGGCAAAACCAGATCTATTCCCCATAAACTGTAAGACCTCAACAGGCATGGCAAACTGTAAGACCTCAACAAGCATGAAAAATCTCGTAGTTTTGGCTACACGTCCCATTTGTAAGAATCCCTAAAGGGCATGCCCTCGGTATGGACGCCTAAAACTACTTCTTTGGATCAAAAATGGCCTCGGCCAAATGCACATGTTTACGGTCGAAACGGCTGCTACAACCCAAAAAACGCGACTCGGGGACGCCCGACTGTTGCTAAAAAATCCTCCGAATCTACTTCGGAAAGAATCAAATAAAACATAGGCTTCCCTCAACAGGCAAAAAATAAGTCCGGACCATGTCGGCTCCAAAATTGAAAAAACGTCGATCTACTCGATCTATGGGCTATGAACCTTCCGAGGTGCTCAAAATATCGCCAATTACGACTTGAAATCGAGGTTCTTTTAGAACCAACGACGGGTCAGCCAAAATAATCAATAAGACCTTAACGAGAGGAAAACAAAGCCTACAAAAGCCTCCGGGCCTCATATCAAACAATGTAAGTTCCATTGTCTCCGGCTAAGCAAAGCCTCCAGGCTCCACACCGAAAGGTCTCTACGACCATCAAAATTGAAAATTGACAGCTTGAGGATTCAATAGAGCTCGAATAGTAACCCGATTCGGAGACCGAATCCAAAATAGTTAAACTAAGCAAAGCCTCCAGGCCTCATATCGAAAGGTCTCTATGACCAAACAGCGTAAGTGTCATTGTCGCCGGCTAAGCGAGCCTCCGGGCCCTATATCGAAAGGTCTCTACGACCAAACAACGTAAGTTTCACTATCGCCAAATAAGCATACCTCCGGGCCTCATACTAAAAGGTCTCGATGACCAAGCAACGGAAAGGCCACCACCACTGGTTGAAAGCTTAAAATGAGATTCAAAGGTCAATTACAGCTCGAATCTCAACGCAACTCGAAGACTGGACCCAAGAGATCATCAAATACCCAAGGGCGGGAAATAAAAGGAACTATCGCCAACCGGAACCTTCGAAAGGGTCAAAGGCTAATTGCAGCTCGAATCACGACACGAAGACCATTATCTCCTGACTCGGAGACTAGCTACAAGAAAATTTCCAAACGCCCAAAAGTAGAGAATGAAAATCATCATCGCCAACCCAAACGGGTTCGAAAGTAAAATAAGCCCGAGTTAGGATCCCAAATAGGAGACTGAACCAGAGGGAAATTCAATCACAATACGCCTAAAAGCACGGCCCCGACAACGCTATCAACAGTCACAACAAATTCCCAGGCCACGCACCCGTAAAAACGCTTCGGTTCAGGAGCACATCAGGTCATCACCCTCCTCCCATACAGACGGTAAGAAAGTGGAAGGCCAATCGGAGCTCGAGCTATGACATGACTCAGAGACTGAACCTGAAGATATCAGGGACTCGACATCAAACATCGCTCCCTTGGCGCATCCAAACTCTTCCAAAGGATCAAAACCGCTGGCCCGAATCGCCACAAAAATACCCCTATCTGCATATTCCCCGCTATGACCTACGCAGTCAAGGTCCCTCTCCAGCTCGGCCCCAACAAGTAAAGTAAGCTACTATCTTTCACTCCGACTAATAAAAAAGGGACCTCATAACTATAGAACGGTCAATTCTACGCCCCACACCAAAAGGAAAAAAGCTTGTTAAAATACGCCTTCTACGGCCTCAGTAAACGACAACCAAGCTCTCCGATTGTCCTACTAGCTTGGGCCAATTCCTCCGGGAAAAGGAGCCCCCTGCACCGACCTGATTGGGATGCTCCTCGGCAAAAAGCCATGAAATAGTTACCCTTTGATCATTTTTTTTGGCAATCCGCTAGGCAAGCGCCTAGGGCTAGTTTTTATTTATAACAAAAAAGAAAAATACAACAATTAGGAAAAGTAAAAATAAGGGGGACAATAGCACCGGTCTTGTTACCCATATAACACAAACCGGGCTAACTTTACCTTACTAATCCTATTGAGTCTTGCAAACTTCGCCTACTAACAAGCATGTAAAAAATATGAACTTGAAAGGGCCAAGTATTGTATGATCATCACAGAGTTTATAATATACTCTGTGATGATATTACAGATGATAATACTAAGAAAGTGGTAGAATAATATGTAGTACCAATTTGATTCTTGTCCCTTCTTTTCCAAAGTTGTAAAATCTTCACTTTGTAATTCTTTGTCGTTTTCAACAACTTTGTTCAAAAAGTATTCAAAAATCATGATTTCTTTTTTGACCGGTTTGACCTCATTGATGTAGTTGGGGCAACCTGCTTTTGTTTTGACAACTCTCATTGGAAGTCGCCTAACAATTGCTTCCTTGTTGGACCTTGTTGCAATTTTCATCCAGATAGCACCTGCTTTGCTTGTTACAATATGTTTCTCTACAGTATTTGGTGGGGTATCTAGGTGGTGAAGGCATGTGCCATAGGAAGGCTTTCTTGGAATGTAATCTGGAGTATCCAACTTGCCCTTTAACTTACCAGTCATAATACTTTCAACTTTTAGCGTTTGAAGTTCATCCTTGATAACTCTTTCCACTTGATGGCTCGCAAATTGAAACTTTAGTTTAAGACCATATTCCTGCTCCCTTTTCAAATTTGAGCAGTTGAATTTATTTGACAAACGTGCATCTGCCAAAATTTCTGTTGCAGCTGTTTCACTAACTTGCACATCATGTTCCTGCACAACAGAAAATCTAGGTTCTGTTGCTGCATTCTGCTTCTGCTTCACCTTCTTTTTCTTTTTACCTGTTGATGCATTTGAGTGCTGCTGTCCAGGGATCACAAAAATGGTAGCATTTTTGTTCACATGTTGCTGTTCCTTGTTTTATTTTGTGCTGCAACTACCATCAAACTAGCATTAGTTGTATTTGTTCCATCATGTGATTGCCTCGACATAGGAGTGTTCACCTGTTGTTGTTGCACGGATACTAAAATAGCTGTGGTGGATGTCACAATTTGCTGTTGTCGAATTTTTTTTTTCTGCTGCTCCTCGATCATCAGTAGGAATTGAAACTGAAGGGCCTGCTACTGCATCATGAGTACTTGTTGTCACAAATTGGAGCTGCCGAGATTTTGGTGTTGCTGTGTATGTTTGATCTCCAGTGTGATTATTCTTTGAGATGTTGGGATTAAGTTTCTGTTGCTGCACAGTAGTTACGGCTACTATTTTTTGGCTTGCAACAGATGGGGAATTAACTGACTTTGGCACTGTTGCAATATGCTGCTGCTGTACAGGATTTGAAGTGGTGAACTGTTGATCATCACATATAGTAGCAATTGGAGTATGCTGCTGCCCAGGCTGTTTTGAAAGAGTAGCAGATTGATTGCTCGACGTAATCTGCTGCTGCCCAGTAACAACATGTTGCTGCCTATCCTTACGGACAACTGGAGTATGCTGCTGCCCATTTTACTTTTGGGCAGCTACTGCTCTGTCAGAGATTTGCCCTGTATTTTGTTTTTGTTGCTCACCTTCAGTAGTATTTTGTGAATTAGCCTTAACACCATCTTTAACACCTGAAAGAATTGATCCCATATCCATATTACCAGTTCCTGCAGCATGCTGATCTCCTGCTGCTCTATAAATTACTTCATTCACATGAGGTGCATTACCTATAGATCGATCTGGAATAGCTTTCAATGCACCAACAGTAGCTAGGTACATTCATGCAAATATAGTAGAGGTAGGGACATCTCTAGAGGGTTTAGGAGGTCCCTTGTCCAACTTCAACACCTCTTCTATAGGCACAACTGGAACTACAGCATGTGGTGCAACTAAATCACTAACACCCACAACATCACTCCTAGCCACCACACGACTTTGTCCTGCATCACCCCTGTCATTGACCTTATCTGAAGATTGATTTTGTACTTCATTACTCACTACTGCTGACTTTATAGGACCTTTGGCAATCTTGGAAGCTTCTGCTACCTGATTATCGTCCACTACACGATTCATAATTTTATCCTTGTTACCAGTATCAATTAACATTCCACCCTCTGTGTGTAAAGCCTGCTGCTCTACAGGATTTTCCTTTGCCTCTTGATCCCTCAGTTACACAACTCTCTTGGCATTAAGGTAATCCCGGGCATCACCAGCTAATTTGTCAAGACTGTCCAAGCCTTCCACTACATCTCCTCGAGCAACAGCTTCCTTACCATCTGCGATCCTCCTACGGTATGAGTTTTCATCATGCCCTTGGTGCTTACAACAAGTACAGTATTCTGGTAGATTTTCAAGCATTATCTGCTGATAATGTTCCACAATTCTCCCAGAATTCCTGTCAACGATATTTATTCAAACTCTCTTAGGATGTTTGTTTAATAAATTAATCAATACTTTAACCCTTGTCGTACTTGGTCGTGTTCGATCTTGAGTCGCTTTATTAATTGCAAGAGATTTCCCTACTGCTGAATCTATAGACAATAAGGAATTCTTTGCGAAAAAATTTGCAGGCAAATCAGGCAAAGAAATCCATGCCACAGCTCTTGAAGTTTCTTCACGAGGATTGAATCCTAACGTCCTAAAGAAAAATTCATCTCCCTTCGCCTTAACATAACCAGTAGATCTTGACAAAACATGAACATAATCTTCAAAAAGATCAAAACGTACCAAGATATGACGAAATTCTAGCTGTCCAACGTTGCAATAACCTTTGACGTCGAATTGTTTCGGAATTAACTGTCGTAACTCTTGAATATCTGGTTTGCCATATGAAAATTTGAGAATTACTGGCTGATGCAGTCCTTCTTCGATAGTGAAAGTGTTCACCTCTTCAACTGTGAATTCTACAGTTGGTTCTCCATGAACCATATGGACAGGAGTTAACTCCAGTTTTGACGAGGTTGCAGCAGATTTCGTTTTTTTAATCAGTACAACATAGGATTGTTTTGGCATCACGTTTGGATTTGTTTCATTAGTGTTTTGATTTGTCTCTCCCACATCCAAAGGCTAGGGAGAGCTTGCAGCAGCCATGGCTACCTCAATTCTCGTCAAAACATCTGATGAAGAACTGAAATTCTGGAAATTCTCGATGCTACAGTGCACGCGAAAAAAGAAATTAAGATCTAGAACAATTGGCCATGAATTTGACTATGAAACCAATTGGGGATTGTGCGCAAAGAGTAGGAGGTTCTTTTGACACCAATCTTGTAATTTTCCACTACCGGACGCCAGAGTTATGGTCCAGTGAATAGTGACGGTGTCACTATTCACAGTCTTCCTAGAGAGAAGGTGGAGGATGCATCATGGACGTCCCACTTTGACCATTGGGCCATCTAGTCGAAGGTTATTTTAGCTTGCCCGTTTCGCCTGATGTGTCTCGAGACACATGAAGGCGGAACCAAAGAATAATTCAATAGTGGATACGCCTGAAGAGACGACCCAAGCGGCGTTATCAATACGCCATTGGCAAAAAAGGAAAATCCTCGGAACACGCACCCATGAAATCGTTCCGGCCTAAAGGCAGATGGGAGTCGGAGGACCTACCCAAGCTCGAGCCATGGTACAACTTGGAGACTACCTCCAAAACAAATCTGTGCGATCGAGAGCAGCGACAGGAAAAAGGTACAAAATGAACAAAAGCCATAAAAAAAATTTCTTAAATTACATGCAAAAACATTCTTCGCCTAGAGGCACGCCCCGCGCGCCAGAAATAAAGTTACGAAATGGTGGAACCTTTATTTTTCGTCAAAAAGAACGCCCTCTACAGCGTCCACAAGAAGTGGCCAAACATCGCCTTCATCCACCTTGGCTCAGGCCAACTCCTCTGAAAAGTCAAGGCCCTTACTCTATCTTCCTCGAATACCTCCCTCCAGGTTCAAACAACAAACACGTTCTTTGATCCTCTCTTTGTGATCGAGGACTCAACTCAACTCGGCTGAATGACAGCAACTTCCTCCATACAAAATCCCCATCTCTCGATCAACCCTGGGTCGGCTTGATATAACCTTTTCATCGATTACCCCGACCCTGACCTTTGAAAGTCCAGACTCAGGTCTCTCGATCACATTAATTAGAATCGGGGCATTCTCGTTGGATAAGTTGAGGTGAACCTCAAAGATCAGGCTCGAGATTATCCAAGGCTCAGGTCCTAAAAGAATCAGCCCACATCTAAAGCCATCACAAGTCCACAAAAGGGAGCTTTGTGTACAAGAAGGAAAATATGAGATGCACCCCTATAGGACATCTCCTTATCCCCCTGAAATAAGTAAAGAAGGTTTCGGGGAACAACGTCAGCAGCCAACGCTGGAGGGGACGACTCACCTAAAGTCTAGTATGCGCCTTCCCTAAAGAAAGAGGCCCTGATGAGCCCCAAAGCACCAATGCCAGACAACAAGACATACACCCGAGTTCGCGACTTCCACTCCATAGGAATAAACACCGAGAGCCAACCTTATGCTCTTTGAAGGAGTTACCCACATTAACATGGCTCACCAGTGCACCTGAGGATGACCTCCATCCGGGGTATCGTCCTCAAAAACCCCGAAAGGCGCAAGAGCAAACAAACGCCAAGAAGGAAGCAGAAATATATCTCAGGCGGCCTGGGAGGATCATCCACACCCAGATTAATAAAGTCTATGGGGTACCCAAAGATGACCTACATTTTGGGCATTACCCCCAGAGGCCATGGAATTCAGCATACTTCGGGATACCCTCATAGCACCGGTCTCTCGGGCCAGCTAATAGAGGGACCAAAAAGAACCCATGTCGAGTGGCAAAGAAACAAGGCTGTTTCACATTTATCGAAAGCTTTGAGCAAAATCAAAGTAATGCCCCCGCATGGGCGAATCTCCGAAGTAAATTCAAACACATTTCAGAGAATTATCTATGGTCCAGAAGGGAACCCCCCATATAATCGCCTCTCAACGCCTCTCCCAAGGAATCCAAGATGTCGTCAACTATCTCCACATAATCCGAGGGAGTCGACAACCTGAATATGTCGGGTCGGATTAAGCTCGGTCGGAAGCTTGATTACCGGGTTCGATAAAGGCCACTCCGACCAACACGGGGTTCGGGAAAACACTTCATCAGCGGTCGACAACAGACTAAGGCTTTCAACAAACATAAGGATATACCGAAAAAAGGCAAGGATTAAAAGCAGAAAACCAGTAAAAACATATTTATATTCGTATAAATCCTTATATATAATTGCACCTTACATAATTACAAAAGCTTCTTTTACAAGAAAAGAAAAAAGGGAGAGAATACAGGCAGCATACAAGTCCTAAAGAGAGCATCCTACGTGTAGCGCTTCGGAAGTCATCCTTCCGGTCATATGACCTCAAAGACAATATCTTCTAAGTCCGGCCCCCGCCAGGATCTAATCCCTACCATCCCGAAATGGCATCTTCAAAAGGAAGCCGGGAGAAGAGCAAAATGAAGAAGGGATACCTGAGGAAGGCGAGAAGTGGCTGGGCAAAAAATTCGGCTAGCGCGGACTCCGCCTGCATATTTCTCCCGAAGCCACTTCTCGAGATGTCGCCTCGGCCCAGAATGCAATGGCCGAGTGGAGCCAATCACCACACCCCCCAGAATCTAAAGGGGATATAACATGCCGGGCCGATGAAGTAGGATAAGCAGCGATGTATAATCTGAGCCCCCTCTTGAGCTACAATGGATAATCCGAAATATTTCTCCAGATCAGAGGACACCGACCTCCTTGTGAGCACGTGATTTTTGCCCTATATATGAATTACTCCCATAAATTCAAAACAAAATAACTTCTTTCATAGTAATTAGTTATAATAATTAGTTGAATCTCGCTGGTTTTCCTATAGTTATAATAATTAGTAGGGTTAATTAATTTAATTTTCTAGGATAATTTGATTAGGAGTTAATTTAGGATTTATTTTTAATTTTTAATTTGGTTAGAAAAAAAAGAGAAATCAAAAGAAAAAGGAAAATGAAAAGAAATTGGATTTATTAAGAGAAGACCCCGATTTAGGCCATTTGTACTCAAAATTCCTCATGCCCAATCAATTGTGCCTGAAACCCGTCCAAACTACCCGAAACCCGGCCCAAACCCGCGCCCCAACCCGGTCTGGTCCCCCTACATCCGAAACGACATCGTTTTGTTATCCTTTGATCTCGACCGTCGAGGTTAGTTGATCTGACAGTCTAGAACTAACCTCATCTTGATATATAAGTGTCCAAATAGCCCCTCTACCCCCTCTTATCTCCTTCACCAGACCCTCATCACTTCCGCCGGAACCGCCTACCGGAAATCGTCTCCGCTGGTGGCGGTACTCCAATCGACCCCAAATTAACGCCATAGACTCCCCTCCTTCTCCTCTTCCCAAATTTCCAAAACCCCTCCCTCGAATCCTACTAGAACTCTTCGAATCTTGAATCGAAGAGGAAGAGCAAAACTCCAACTCAACCAATCGTCCCCAAAATAACACCCCTGAACCTTCGTCTCACCCTCATTCCAGAAATCCACTCCGTTTCCCTCAAATAATAGTGAAGCTCCTCGAATCTGGATTTGAATGGACAACCCTAAAAGTCCAGAGGTTAGAATCGGCGAGGTTTAGAAGATTTTAGGCCTAAATTGAAGTTACTCGTGTGTTCTTGATATTTGGAACATACGATTAACTTCGGATTTGGCCGGAATTGATGAGTTGAAGGCTATCCCTTAGGTCTTTTTGTCCGCGTTCTCCTGGGTATGTTTCTTTTCTTCTCCTCACTTCTTTTCGTCCTCTACTTCTTCATTTCTTCTATTATTTATTGTACTGTTAGGTCTTTTGTGTTCGTTTATGGGTTGTTTATTATGCATGTTATTTTAAAAATGTTAGGTCACTTAGATTGATTAGTTAGGTTAGTTTTATCTGGTAATCTCTTTAATCTTAGTCTAGTGCTTGATTTCTGTTGTTCAGACTCGTCTCTGTTATGAACATTTGTTTCAATCATTTCGACTTGGGTTGGGTTTGGGTTTATGCCTCTTATCTTTTGATTTACTGGTTTGGGCCGAACCTGAATAAATTCAATTGGGTCGAATCGACCCATGCTCTGTCTGGTTCCTTCAGGTAATAATAGGGTCATTAAGGGGTAATTTGGGTAGTCTAGGCTTGGGAATCTTATATAACTAAACTAGGAAGCTTCCTAGAAGCTGGGGTGGGGGGCTATTTTTAAATTCTGAGGTTTACACTAGGGATTTCTAAGCTAAAATGAAAATTTCAGAAGGTTTTAAGTGCAATTTTGATCTCATTGAGGCTGCCCTAGTAGCTTGCCTATAAAGGCATTGTTACTTGGAGCTCAAGTCATATTTTGAGAGCTGGAAATCCAGAAAAATACAAAAGCTGTAAAAAATTTACTACTTTCATAGACTTCAAGAGCTAAAAGTTCTGAGAGGAAAAGGCAAAGGGCTGAAAACTTTAGAAAAACACTGTTTCATTGATTTCTTTTGGTGATTTGGGAGGTTTTCTTGGTGCTAAGTCAATTTTCTGATCAGCTGGTTTTAAGATGGGTTAAAGTCGAGTTGTCTTGAGGTTTGCTGGTCTATCGAGTGACTGAAATTAGTGTTTGGATTATTGTATCTTATCTGCTGGTTCAAACTTGGCTCAAAGTTGGTTTTCTTTGGTTATTTCTGGGCTAACTCCATGCTGTTGTTGTTCTGCTGCTGAACCATCAATTTCTGTTTTGTTTTGAAATTCAGGTACCCCTTGGAACTATATACAACATGTGCAATGCAAACTTGTGTTTGAGTGTGAAATACCATGGATATAAGTTATATTTTGGGCCTACTCTTCTATTTCATTCATTTCTGTAATGTCCTAGATATAATCTTATACTCTGCCTAGTAGAGCAGCCCTTCCTCCCCTCTCTTATGTTGTTAATATCTTGCAAAAGCCGTGTGTGTGCTCGTTAATTTAATTATGGGAATCTACAAGAATGGGGATGGTTTAAGTTGAGTTGAAATTCAATCATATAGCTTGCAGGTTATTGAATTTTTGTTTTGACATGTGAACCATGGAATTACTATAATAAAAGTTCAGGCTCATGCTAAGCATGTTTGTTTCATATCTGTCAAGGATAAATGTCGTTCTGGGGCTGGTTTGAATTTGTTTGATTAACATGGCTATGCAAGAAAGCAGAATTGTCTAATGGGGTTGAGCATTTTTTTTCAAATGTTATTTGTTCTGTCCTTTTGGAAACAATTAAGTTTAGAAGCTAAATGGATATCATGATCATTTTTGAATCAGATTTAGTCTATTTTATTCTGTTTGAAATCGATTTGGAGCCATCTAATCCTTTGCTCGTGCGTTGGTTATGTGGCTATAGGGATTCGATCTTGAGTCCCTGTTTGCCGTTGTACCCTGCTGCAAAATTGGGCCTTCTTTTGGGCCCAACTCAAGTCCTTTAGAAATCAGGGAATAGGTAGCTCTTGCAACATGGTGTTGGGCTCTATTTGAGCCCATTTTAAGATGGGGACTAGACTCACATCAACATTGTAAATAATTATGATGTTCTGCATGAACAGAGACTCGATCTTTCGCCTATTTTCCCTATGTTCACAATCTGGGCCTCTGTTGGGCCAATTGCTCATATAGAATCATCATAAGTAGGTCTGCCTTTTAATGGGGCCCGACACGGATTTAAGCCCCTTCAACGTCAATCATATTTAGTTCGAATTCATTATCAACCCATTGGTTACTAGAACTCAGTTTGAACATTTAATTGAAAGTTGAAAAATAGGAATCCTCTTAGCCTTGTTAAGTAATCAATTAAGCCCATTTATTAGATTGGAGGTGAGCCATATTGGACAACGCCAATAGTTTATGGCCCTCCGAGTTTGATTTAAGTTCTTCTTTTTAATTCGGAATTGAGGTGTGCCATGCCAAACAAAGACGACAATTGCTTGGCCCTCATTTAATTATTGGTTTAATCTTTAGAATTCGAGGCGTGTCATTTAACAAATTTTCCATGGCCCTCGCAAAGTTAAAACGCGTAGTTGCTTTAGGCGCGTTGTTTTAATAATATTACCTTCCTAAATTCGGGTGTGCATTTCATGTGACCCAAATCTGAATCTCAATAACGTTGGATAAAATGTGTTTCGGATTGCGGGTGCATTTCATGTGGCGCAATCCAAAGACATGCTTTAGACGACGTTAAATCTTCTTTAAAATAAATAAAAGCGGTTTTGAAGTAAAATGCACATAGGTTCAAAATATTTTAAAATCAGATAATTATGTAAATTATAATAGTTGAGCGACCGTGCTAGAACCACGGAACTCAGGAGTGCCTAACACCTTCTCCCAGGTTAACAGAATTCCTTACCCGGATTTCTGGTTCGCGGACTGTATTACAGAGTCAATCTTTTCCTCGATTCGAGATTTAAACCGGTGACTTGGGACACCATAAAATTATCCCAAGTGGCGACTCTGAATTTTTAATAAATAAATAATCCCGTTTTGATTGTCACTTAAATTGGAAAAACTCCCTTATACCCCTTCTGCGGAGGTGTAGGTAAAAAGGAGGTGTGACAGCTCTGGCGACTCTGCTGGGGACCGAACCCAGAATCTCTGGTTCAGGGTTCAAGAATTCAAACTTAGAATAATTGTTATAGTTGGCTTTATCCATTATTTGATTTTGTTACATGATTTGGGCCTAATGTGCTAATTGATTGCTTTTACCGCTTTGATATTCCGAGAACTGTATATAAACTATTGCGAAATCCTTTTTCTCTCTGAGTTTTCTAAATCATGAAGAAGCGTTCATTTCGTCTGACTTATTTTCTGTTAGAGTCATATTTCAAATTTAGAACGAGGTTCGGACAAGTTGCAAAGCCGGTGAAACTTCTATATTCCCGATACGCTGCCCCCCCTCGGCTCGAGCTGTCCGCTCGGGTAAGCCAAGTCTAGAATAAATAAACCCAGGTTTTTTTATACCTAGTATATCAATACCTCATATCGGATCCCTAGTAGGAACGTTTGTTTGCATCATGTGCATTTTGACTTTGGAGAATCAACACAGGGGTTGCGTCTATCTATGACAGGTGCACCCGAAATAAAAAAGACCATCCTGATGTATCTTACTTGCTGCTCGTGCATTTATTTGCTTCGGATTTGCATGTTGACTGGCTTTTGAATAAAAGGGAGAGAATTTGGAAAAGAAAATAGCAGTGTGAGGTAATTACCTGCGGTAAAAACCAATGTCCCAAAAAGTATACTGAAATTCTGCCGAAATTTTGAAAAAAAGAGGGGAATTTTGTAAATTTTAAAGAAAAATAGGAAAATATATCTTTGTGTTTTTGGGAAAAGAAAAAAAGAAGTTGGGTTTATTTTCTTAAAAAAATTTCCCGAACTACGCCAGTTTAATTCTCACAGGGTGTGAGATACGTAGGTAACCCCCATCGGGTCCAACTTCCTTTTTGCAAAAATAACACAAAAGAATAAAAAATTTACTTTAATTTGAAAATAATTAGGGTGATGCCATTCTTGTCAGAAATAGCCAAATGTCCCTAAAAGGGCGCCAAAAGGCTGTTTTTGCAAGAACAACAACTTTTAGTCACTTTTAAAGGTTTTGGCTGGTTAGCCGACACAACATTAAAATCTTCATTTTCAAAGTGCTGAAAGGCCGTATTGGCAAAGCCGGATTTTTTTGTGAAAATTTTGAAAAAACGATGGTCATTTTTCTTGAGTCAAAACGAGTCATAGTTCCCTTTTAATTAAAATCACCTTAATAAATGTGCAGGATGAGCACAATTCAAAATGAACCTTTCTCAGTCCGTGAAGAGATCCCTTTGGAGCTACATATGTGGTGGCACAATTTGGGGGAAAGTAGCAGAAAGGCTATGACAAAAGCATTGGGTGGTCTTATCGGGCTCTTGAAGGTTAAGTCAAGAAAAGACGTGATCGAGGCATTGATACCATTCTGGGACCCATCACATAATGTATTTCACTTTGATGATTTCGAGTTAACTCCCACACTGGAAGAGAAAGTAGGCTATGCCGATTTTGAAAGGAATCTTAGAAGTCAATACCCGGTGGAACCTAGAACAGTAACCCCTCATAAATATTTGGACTTGTTAAACATCACTCGTGACATCTGAGACGGAAATTTGGCCAAAGGATTCTATACCTTATACTTTTTGTATCAACGTTACGGGAATCCCCATGGCTTCGAAATGCCAGATACCGGTCTTACTCACACGGGAAACCAAAACAAGTGGGAAACTCGGAGAGGATTATCTTTCATAGCGGCATTCCTGGGTATTTTGGTTTGCCCTAGAAAAGACGGGAACATAGAGTTGGGACTTGTAGGGATAGCCGACTTTATGATGAAAGAGGCAAAAGGGACTATAATGCCATTGATCTTGGCCGAAATTTACCGAGCACTGACCCATTGTCGAGAAGGAGGGAAGTTCTTTGAAGGGTGCAATATGTTGTTACAACTATGGATGGAGGAACACCTTTGCCACTGTCCCGGATACTTGAATTGTGGTATGACTGGCCTTGAATGCATCGGAAAACATGAAAAGCAGGTAGAGGGTTATGAGTTCCCGGATGGTACAGAAACATGGCATGTTCATCTGAGATCTTTGACTGCAAACAAGATCGAATGGACGATCGGGTGGCTCTCGATCAATGAAGTAATCTATATGTTGGCCGAGGTGTGTTTTTTGCTGCTGATGGGTTTTCGGAGTATCCAGCCTTATGCTCCGCACATAGTCCTACGTCAATTAGGCCAATACTAGACCATCCCACACAATGAAGATTTGAGTCGGTAGGTCATTGAGTTAGAGCGAAAAGCTTCCTTCCCAGAAGAAAAAGTGCATCGGATTTGGCATCAATGCAGATTCTTAGGGCCTAATACTCAAGTATGAGATCTATTCAGAGGCGAGGTGGATCCCAGTTATATTTATTGGTAAGGTAAAAGATCCCACGTTCAACATGAGCCTGAAAGGCCCGCAAATAGACCCCATGTCCAACAATTCACTGACGGAGCACAAGTGCAATGGGACTGGTTTGCCAAAGAAAACGAGTATAGGGCTACCATAAGCGAATTGGAAAAACAAGTCAGAGACCTTCAGTTTGAAAATAGCTTGCAAGCCACGGCGGACGAAGGAGAAAAGAAAAAGTTAGCCATAGAAAATGAGGCCCTTCGAGTGCAAATTCAGAAAATGAAAATAACGGCAGAAAACCCAGCCCGAAATGCCAAAGATGAGAAACTCATAGATAACTTGAGGCAAAAAGTGAGTGACTATTGTTTTGATTTGAACAAAGCAGAAAGTGAACTAGCCAACGCTCGAAGATAGTTGGCTAAAAATGCAGATGAATGAGCACGCTTGGTTAAGTAGTTGAAAGAAAAGTACGATGATGAGGTCGCGGGACTAAAGAAAAGGGTCATCGCCACGGAAAACAAAATGATCAAACAGGCGAAAGACTTCAAGGTTGAAAGAGAACATTGTTATACGGCATTGGCACAATTAGAAATAGATTCGCAACAACTTCAGGAGCAAAATCAAGTGGCCGAGCAAACTTTGGGGGCCAGGGCTCAGCAGATTGGGCGTTTGTTACAAAAAAGGGGTCATAAGAGAGAGAATCAGAAACATCGCCGATTACACCATTATGAAGTGCCAAATCTGTGAGGATATGACTCCCACTACCTTCTTCGCGATAGTAATGACATTCGTTAAGAAGATAATGAGTGACTTGGACCGACATCAAATGGATCTTGCATATAGGCCCGTGGCGAGACCGAATGATGTCTCGCGGGCACCAGGAGCATTGATGTATTCATGGTTTTTCATTTGAGTCTGTATTTCTTTTTACGTTAGAGCCTGTCAGTTGTGTTGAGTTTGTATTTTCTTTTTGCTGGAGTCTGTCAATTGTGTTGAGTCTGTATTTTCTTTTGTCGGAGTATGATAGTTTATTGTGGAGTCTGTATTTCATCTTTTCATCAGCGTCTGTTAGTTTCTCTTGGAGTCCGTTAGTGTTGAGTCTTTGTAATCAAAGTGTTTGCTTTTTATAAAATTGAAAATCCCAAAATTGTTTTATTATTTACTTTCGTACTTATCTCCCAGAACTACACTCGGTTTGATTCATGCAAGGTCATGATACGTAGGCAATCTCCATAGGATTCGACCATAACCAAATGAGGAAAAGGAGAAAAGAAAAAAAGACGAGAGGAAAAAAACAAGAGAGGAAAAAAAGAAGAAAAACAAAAGAGAGAAAATAAGAGAAAACAATGGCAAAACAAGAGGGAAATGAGAGGATAAAAACAAAGAAAAGCAAAGGCCAGAATGGAAAAAGAGAAGAAAGAGAAGGAAGTTGCAAATAGAAAAGCCGGGATGACGCAAACAGTTGATCAAATGCATAATTGAAACGATTAACTTCTTAGGTGCATTCATTCCCCAAAATGTGGTTACCAATCTGTTTAAATCCTAATCGCTAACAAGGTTGTTATTGATGTATTGAGCGTAGACAGGTGGTTAGTTGATTGGCATTCTAGCAACTCACTCATACAACACCCGATAAAAAGGTAGGCTGAATATGGCCAACCAAGAACCGTAGACAAGTATTGTTGACCCGTCAAAAGAGGTGGAAGAACTAGATTTTTAATGCAATGAAGGAAGAGATGTATCAGTTAAAGCAGCAGATGGCTGAAATGTACCAAGCCTGGGCCAAGGGGCATCCACTACCGGTTTATCCTGCCAACCCTGCCTATATCCCACCATCGGCCCAACATCAAGAGCCTCCCACTGTTAACTCATCTCTAGCCTTTCCCCTCTACCAACAATGCTATGGCGCCACTTCCCATACTTCTCAAGCTCCACCACCCAAACAAGTCCCATACCCTCCACTACCAATCACACCTGTTTTTGTGGCACCTCCACCTGCTACATTACACCGATCTTCTAGTGAACCTCTGTTCCAAACTCACGACAACTAGTACTGTCCCCCTGAACCCACCTTCAATGTTCCAGAACCATATTCTTACACCCCTCATCTTGATCTCCCGGCAGAGACCGAGAAGCCACCCAAAAATCCTGAGCATAAAGAGATAATAAGAAAGGTCAGAAGCTTAGAACAGTCGTTTAGATATATGAATGGGTTGGGAGGTCAAGTAAGTATGGCCTATAAAGATTTATGTCTGTTCCCAGATGTTCGGTTACCGGCAGGGTTCAAAATGCCCAAGTTTGATTTATATGACGGGCATGGTGACCCTGTAGCATATTTAATAGGATTTTGTAGCAAGATGAGAGGATCAAGCGGAAGAGATGAATTGTTGATGGCATATTTCAACCAAAGTTTTAGTGGATCGGCATTAGAATGGTATACCAGACAAGATCACAGCAGGTGGTACACATGGGACGATTTGGCCCAAGCCTTTGCCTGCCATTTTAAGTACAATCTTTAAATTATCCCAGACCATCTGTCATTAACAAAGATTGAGAAGAAGCCCAATGAGAGTTTCAGCGAATACGAATTCTGGTGGAGAGAGCAAGCAGCGAGGGTTGACCCTCTGATGAAAGAAAGTGATATGGTTGATTATTTCTTGCAGGCTTTGGAACCCACTTATTTTGGTCACTTGGTATCAGCAGTGGGCAAGTCCTTAAATGAAGTTGTAAAAATGGGAGGCATAGTTGAGGAGGGACTCAAGTCCAACAAGATCATGACTTACTCAAAAATCAAAGCGACCACCCAGGCCATTCAAAACGGTACTGGAGGTGTACTCGGGAAGAAGAAGAAAGAGGATGTTGCTACAATTGAGTCAGGAGCTTGGGTTGGATCCAAGAATCTTACACGTTACGACAACCCGCCAAGACCCTACCACCAAACTTACCCCCACACTCCATATAGTCCACCACAACACTACTACCCACCGCCCAATCCCCATTTTCCGTCCATCACGCACAAACCTATACCTAACCTCCCGCTCATGCACAATGGAGTGCGCCGACTCCACAAAGTCCATACTTAGCTCCACAAAATACCCATCCACCCCCAAGAGCCTACAAAAATTCCCTTGGAACAGGTTTTCGGCCAAATCAAGCCTTTAAGAATGAGAGGTTGCAGAAATAGAAGACCTTCACTCCTTTGGGAGAATCATATGCTATCCTATTCCACAGATTGAGACAGTTGGGTATGTTGAATCCGATCGAGGCTAAAGTGCCAATCGCCCTCCCAGAAATCTTGACCGCCTGGTGAGTTGTAAGTATTGTTTAGGGACCCCGTGTCATGACACAGAGAAATGCTGAAAATTGAAAACATCTATTCAGGAGCTCATTGATACTAATCGGATTGAGGTCCAAGCTCGGGAGGCACCCAACATCAACCAGAACTCGTTGCCGGTCCATCATGAGACAAATATGATTGAGATTGTGCATAAGGGAGGTGAGCCTAAGAAGCCTCCGCAAACCGTCATGATGATTTGGGCTAGTGAAGACAAGCCATTTGAAAAGTCAACAAGTGAGAATTTTGTGATCAAGTTGAACAGGGCAAATAATGAACCATCTGTGAAGGTCAAGAAAGGGTCTTCAAGTGACGTTGCAGGAAAACATGAAAGAGCAAAAGTGGTTATGCTAGGAGTGACGAACAAGCCTGTGGTAATTGTGAAGGGCGCCCGCACAGATCCTGTTGTTATCAAACCGGTAACTCAATTACCGATAGTCAATAGCAAGACAGTCCCATGGAATTACGAACGAGTGACGATGACTTACAAGGGGAAAGAGATGAAAGAAGAAGTGTGTGAGACCCATGGTTTGAGTCGATCGGGGAGATGCTTTGCCCCCGAAGAGTTGAGAAAAGCTAAGACCTCAAAAGATAACCCAATGTTGGTGAATAAAGCGGTGACCGAGGAAGAAGTAGAAGCATTTCTGAGAAAGATGAAAGTACAGGACTATTCCATTGTAGAGCAGTTAAGGAAGACACAAGCTAAGATCTCGCTCTTGTCATTATTGACCATTGAGACGAGCACCGTCGGGCTTTAATGAAGATCTATAATGAAGACCACGTTCCTAACAAAATCTCAGTAAACCACTTGGAAAAGATAGCTAACAAGATATTTGAGGTAAATAGAGTCACCTTTTCTGATGATGAGTTGCCCGTGGAGGGTACTGAGCACAATAGAGCCCTCTATCTGACGGTGAAATATGAAGAATCCGTGGTTACTCGAGTACTGGTTGACATTGGTTCCAGTGCAAACATTTGCCCTCTTTCCACTCTGAACAAGTTGAAGGTGGATGATGAAAGAATTCACAAGAACAATATTTGCATTCGGGGATTCGACGATGGAAGGAAAGATTCAGTTGGGGACATAGTGCTCGAGCTTACAATAGGGCCAGTTGAATTTACTATGGAATTCCAGGTGCTCGATGTGGCTGTTTCTTACAATCTGTTGTTAGGACGACCCTGGATTCATGCTGCCAAAGCGGTCCCATCTACTCTACATCAAATGGTTAAGTTTGAATGGGATAGACAGGAAATTGTTGTGCATGGCGAAGATAATTTGTGTGTTCCCAATGATGCCATTGTTCCGCTCATAGAGGTTGAAGACGACATGGACCATGGGTTTATCAGGTTTTTGACATGGTATCGGTAGATAAAATTCCAGAAGGGAAGTGTTTGCCAACTCCAAGGGTAGTTGCTCCATCAGTAATGGTAGCCATTGAAATGTTGAAAAATAGTTTTGTACCGGGAAAAAGTTTGGGTGCATCTCTGCAAGGTATCGTACAACCGATTTCTCTTCCTAAAAACTTGGACACATTTGGTTTGGGGTTCAAACCCACAGTCGACTTGAGAAGAGCCAAAAAATGAAACAGAGAGCATGGGACCTTCCAAAGCCAGTCCCGCATCTTTCCCGATCATTTGTGAGGCCTGGTACCAGAAAGCGCCCAGTAACGACGGTACCTAGTTCGGTGGTTGATGTGGATGGAGATTTGATGGAAAGGTTCGAGAGGATATTCGCCGATGTGAATGCGTTGGAAGCTGGAGAGGGTTCTAGAAAGGCGGATGTGCAATTTGTTGGGCCCAGCGCAAAGATTAACAATTGGGAAGCTACTCATCTCCCCACCAAGAGGGATTTTTGGTAGTTTGCTTTGATTTTCTTTCAATTTATATGGATTATTCCAGGGTTGTAATTCAGATTCTATGTTCCATCCGTTTGGATGTATAAACCCTGTTATCTTTAATTTCAATGAAGTGCAATTTCTCTTTTCCCCTCTTTATGATAGTTTTATTTTTGTTTTCCTTTTTTTCTTGTACAGTTCTTTTTATGCTAGCTTCAATGATATGACATGCATGCGAAATCTCCGGCCCAGTCTTAAAAGCCAATCTAATTCTGAAATAGTAATTCAAGAAATAGAATGTGATGTTGAATCGGAATATGATGGGGATGAAGCCATTGAAGAGATTAGTAAAGAATTAAGACATTTTGAAGAAAAACCCAAGCCTAACCTGAGTGATACAGAAGAAATTAATTTTGGGGACCAAGATATTGTCCGGGAAAATAAAATAAGTGTCCATCTTGAACCACAACTCAGAGAGGAGATAATTAAAACACTATTCAAGTATAAAGATGTTTTTGCATGGTCCTATGATGACATGCCAGGTCTAAGCACTGGCTTGGTGGTTCACAAATTGCCCACTGATCCGGCATTTCCCCCTGTCAAGCAGAAGCTGAGGAAATTCAAAACTGATATGAGTGTGAAAATTAAGGAAGAGGTCACCAAACAGTTTGAGGCCAAGGTCATTCGGGTCACGCGGTATCCCACTTGGTTAGCCAATGTAGTGCATGTGCCGAAGAAGGATGGCAAGACCAGGGTGTGTGTTGATTATCGAGACGTCAACAAGGCGAGTCCCAAGGATAACTTCCCACAGCCGAACATCCATATATTGATCGATAATTGTGCCAAACATGAGATTGGTTCTTTTGTGAATTGTTATGCGGGCTACCACCAGATCTTAATAGATGAAGAAGACGCAGAAAAGACAGTATTCATCATGCCCTGGGGAACGTACTATTATCGGGTCATGCCATTTGGTTTGAAAAATGCCGGGGCAACCTACATGAGGGAAATGACGACTATATTCCACGACATGATACACAGGGAGATCGAGGTTTATGTGGATGATATGATTGTAAAGTCTAGAAAGCAGTCTGACCATGTTAGAGACCTGAGAAAGTTCTTCTAAAGGCTTCGCAGGTACAATCTCAATCTTAATCCTGCAAAATGCGCGTTCGGAGTTTCGTCTGGAAAGTTGTTGGGATTCATAGTCAGCCGCTGAGGTATCGAATTAGACCCGTCAATGATCAAAGCTATCCCGGAATTGCCGCCTCCAAAGAACAAGACTGAGGTGATGAGTCTGTTGGGAAGATCGAATTACATCAGTCGGTTTATTGCTCAACTCACGACAACTTGTGAGCCTATTTTCAAACTGTTAAAGAATGATGCTGCAGTCAAGTGGACAGATGAATGTCAGGAAGCATTTGATAAGGTAAAGGGGTACTTGTCAAACCCACCTCTGTTGTTCCCACCGGAACCAGGGAGACCTTTGATTCTGTATTTGGCGGTCTTGGACAATTCATTTGGATGTGTGTTGGGATAGCATGACATCACCGACAGGAAGGAGCAGGCCATTTATTATCTTAGCAAGAAGTTCACATCCTATGAGGTCAAGTACACTCATCTCGAGAGGACGTGTTGTGCCCTCAATAGGGTGGCACAGAAGTTGAAGAACTATTTGTCATCTTACACTACTTACCTCATCTCTCATTTGGATCTACTGAAGTATATCTTTCAGAAGAATATGCCCACAGGGAGGCTCGCAAAGTGGAAAATCTTGCTCACATAATTTGACATCGTCTATGTGACTAGGACTATAATGAAAGCCCAGGCATTGGCTGATCATTTGGCTGAGAACCCAATAGATGAAGAATATGAGCCTCTGAAGACTTACTTCCCCAATGAAGAGGTAAGGCACATTGATGAATTGGAACAGATTGAAAAGCCAGGATGGAAACTTTTCCTTGATGGGGCTGCTAATATGAAAGGCGTTGGGATATGAGCGGTACTTGTTTCTGAAATATGGCATCATTACCCTGTTATGGCTCAGCTTCAGTTCTACTGTACTAACAACATGGCTGAGTATGAGGCATGCATTTTGGGTTTGAGGATGGATGTGGATATGGGTGTCCAGGAAGTCTTGGTCTTGGGTGACTCAGACCTTCTGGTACATCAGATTCAGGGAGAATGGGAAACATGGGATTTAAAACTCATACCGTACCTACAATGCTTGTATGATCTTTGTCAACGGTTTCAATCAATAGAGTTCAGGCATATCCCGAGGATCCACAATGAGGTCGTCAATGCTTTGGCTACTCTGGCATCAATGTTACATCATCCAGATAAGTCTTATGTAGACCCGCTGCATATTCAGGTCCGCGATCAGCATGCTTATTGTAACGTGGTGGAAGAAGAACTCGATGGAGAACCTTGGTTTCACGATATCAAGGAATATGTCCGAAGGGAAGTATATCCGGTACAAGCCATAGATGATCAAAAGAGAACAATTCGTCGCTTGGCAAGTGGATTTTTCTTCAGTAGAGGAGTTTTGTACAAAAGAACTCCAGATCTCGGCTTATTAAGATGTGTAGATGCCAGACAAGCCGCGACTATCATGACCAAAGTACATTCTGGAGTCTGTGGACTGCACATGAGTGGGTACATGTTGGCAAAGAAGATTCTACGAGCATGTTATTATTGGCTCACTATGGAGCGATACAGTATCAGTTTCGTGCGTAAATGTCATCAGTGCCAAGTGCATGGAGATTTGATTCATTCTCCACTATCTGAATTACATACAATGTCTGCACCATGGCCTTTTGTTGCTTGGGTAATGGATGTTATTGGACCAATAGAGCCGGCAGCGCCCAACGGGCACAGGTTTATTCTGGTGGCCATAGATTATTTCACCAAGTGGGTTGAGGCTAAAACATTCAAGACTGAAACCAAGAAGGCGTTGGTTGATTTTGTGCACTCAAATATCATTTGCCGGTTTGGGATACAAAAGGTAATCATCACAGATAACGGTGCTAATCTTAATAGTCATCTGATGAAAGAGGTATGTCAACAGTTTAAGATTACACATCGCAATTCCACCCCGTACCACCCCAAGGCGAACCGAGTAGTTGAGGCGGCCAACAAGAATATAAAGAAGATACTTCGAAAAATGGTGGAAGGTTCTTGGCAGTGGCATGAAAAGCTGCCGTTTGCATTGCTAGGTTATCGCACTACTATCCGTACTTCAGTAGGGGCGACACGTTATTTGTTGGTGTATGGCACCGAAGCAGTGATACCCGCAGAAGTGGAAATGCCATCTCTCCAAATTGTCGTGGAGGCTGAGATCGATGATGAGGAGTGGGTCAAAACCCGCCTGGAATAATTGAGTTTGATCGATGAGAAGAGACTGGCAGCAGTGTGTCATGGCCAGTTGTATCAACAGAGAATGGCAAGAGCATACAAAAAGAAGGTGCGTCCATGGAAGTTTGAAGCGGGGAAGTTAGTATTGAAACGCATTCTTCCTCATCATGTTGAAGCAAAAGGAAAATTCGCCCCAAATTGGCATGGGCCGTTCGTTGTGACTAGAGTGTTGTCCAATGGTGTATTGTATTTGACAGATGTAGAAGGCAACTGCGTAGAAATGGCTATCAATTCTGATGCAGTCAAGAGATACTATGTATGATTTCTTTCTTTGATTGTACTTGTTTGTATTTGGCACGTTTCGAATATTGAAATGATGAAGGCATTTTGTTCTGCTATCCAAACACTTTATCCCTTGTCACCCCTTTTTGAGTTTTATTTATTTTCTTTCATACCCCTCTTTCGGAATCAGTCACAAATATCAGGAACATAAGCGTAAAAGATAAGTAAAGAAAGAAGATAAAAATAGAAAGAAAAGAAAAAAAAGAAAGAATGAAAAGAGAAAGAAAGAATGAAAAAAGGAAGAAAAGAAAGAAAAAAATAAGAGAAAAAGAAGAAAACCAACAAATAGAGAAAAGAAAGCAAAAAAGAGAAAGAAAAGAAAGAGAAAAGAGAAAATCACAACAACAAAGTAATTCCTATGTTACGGACTACGTTCGACCTGATTCCTTTTAAGGATACGTAGGCAGCCCTACAGTTCGGTCTCATCAAAATAAAAATCCAAAAGTCCCCAACCAAGAAATTGTGGCAGAAGTTGCGGTTGTTGCAAGAAATCTGGTTCTGAAAGTTGTAATTTTGAACCCATGAGGAGTTGTTTTGAGCCTTTTTATACCCTTTCTTTCTAAACCCATCCAAAAGCCCACATTTACGGTCCAAAGAAAGACATTTCAATCAGTATTCAAGAAATGCCAAGGCGAGCAATTAGCGGTTATTCATATCAGGGGCAACATTCTGGTCTAAAGGGGAAAAGAAATGTAAAAAATGAGAGAGTCTTATTGGTGAAAACCCTCACGGGCACCGTAAGGCGACATGAGCTGAGAGAAATCAAAAATGAGAGAGTCTTATTGGTGAAAACCCTCACGAGCACCGTAAGGTGAAAGTGAGTTGAGAGATGAATGGATGAGAGAGGTCTGCTGGTGGAAACCTTCCAAGGCACCCAGGATGACAAGGTTAGGATTTGGTTGAAGAAATCAGGTTATGGAAATTTCGGGGCAACAAAGTGTGGCAATTGAAAGTTTATTGGTTGGACAGATTGGGCCGGGTAATCCAAAATGTGTGTCATGATCATTGGTGCCGGTTGCTCCACTCAGATAAGTCCTTTTTTTCCCTCTTCAGATAGTCTTCCAGTTTTGGATTTCCTTATCCTTAATTCCGAAAGTCATTGCATTTCATTTATTTTGTGTTTATTTCTCTAAGATGTTCCTGATGTCAGTTCTATTTAAGCAAATAAGAAGGAATTTGAAATGTCACTACCAGCTTCAAGATGGCAAAGCGCAGTGCGGCCAGAGCATACCAAAGATAGCATGATGTAAAGTGGGCAAGTGCCAGCACAAGTTCCATCGGCAGAATGATTTAGTAATTTCATGGGAGATGCAGAGTTTCAGTTAAAGGGGGTCAGAGTTGTGAAACAACGGTTTGGGTATAGAACACTTGGGTCATCCAAAGTCATGGGGTTTTGAAAGTCAGTCGAAAAGTCAAGCGGTTAAGGGCCAGTTTGGGGAAGCCAGTCAAAACAAAACAATGCAATGGAGAGCAGCGAAGAATACCGTCAACCAACCACCATATTTAAAATTGACAAGATTTTTCTTTGATTAAAACAGGGGCAGGAAATTTCGGTTGTTTCGGAGAAACCCTCCGTGGAGAAAGGCAGTCACCAAACAGGTTTGATTTTTTATTTTCAGGACCCTCCTGGAAAATGGGACCTAGTTTAAATGTTCAGAAATAGCATAATCTAGCATAAATGCATCCCAAAGGAATATAAGTCGGCTTAGAAGTTTGTATGTTCGATATAGGATTCAATTAGGAGTTTTCAGGACCCTCCTGGATAATGAGACTTAGCTTTAAAATTTCAATTAGATAGCAACATTTAGCGTAAATTGTGTTGTAGGGTAGTATAATTCAGCCGTAAAAGTTGTCACTCTCAAGATAAAACTTGATTTTTGATTTTCAGGACCCTCCTGGATAATGGGGGTAGTTTAAAGAGCTTCTTAGATAGCAATATGTAGCGGAAGTCATGTCTTTAAAAGATATAGCTTTGATTTAAAATTGTTGTTTAGTTAAGAGTTGTCAGGACCCCCCTGGATAAGGGGACCTAACTTTTAAATTCTTAGTAATAGTTGGTAATATGATTTAGTTTTACACTCACATATGTGCCAGCTACCAAACTGGGGCAGAAAATTTCCTCTGTTTTTGTCATTTTGTTGAAGTCAGGAGCCCGCCTAGAGAGAAGGGAATACTTTTCAAGTTAGTAGTCAGGAGCCCGCCAGGAGAGCAGGGAATACATTCAAGTTCAGCAGTCAGGATCCCGCCTGGAGAACAAGGGAGTACAATTCAAGTTTTCGTTTTCAAGTTCTTATTGATATTTGGTAATGTGATTCATTTTACACTTAAATATGTTCCCAGATACCCAAACTGGGGCAGAAAAATTTCCTTTGTTTTCGTCTATTTTGTTGAAGTCAGGAGCCCGCCTGGAGAGCAGGGAATACATTTCAAGTCAGTAGTCAGGAGCCCGCCTAGAGAGCAGGGAATAAATTCCAAGTTAGAAGTCAGGAGCTTGCCTGGAGAGCAGGGAATACATTTCAAGTTAGAAGTCAGGAGCCCGCCTGGTGAACAGGGAATACATTTCAAGTCAGCAGTCAGGAGCCCGACTGGAGAGCTGGGAATACATTTCAAGTTAGCAGTCAGGAGCCCGCCTGGAGAGTAGGGAATACATTCAAATTCAGCAGTCGAGTGTCTAATCGGAGAAAGGAAAAACATCATCAAAGTGTAGTTGGCAGTCAGGCATCCACCTGGAGAAGCGGAAAACATCTCAGATTACAATTCAAGGCGGCAACAAGGGGATTCCACCGGGAAAGTACAAGTCAACAAGGCAACAAGAACCACAAGACCAAGTCTGAAGTTACAGATAGGATTTTGTAGTGCATAGATCATAGCATAGTCTAGTTTCTTTTTATTTTATCATGGTTTAATAAGGGGATGTAGTAAGTAGTAGTAGTAGCAGCAACAGTGAAATCACAACTTCATGGTAGTCCCAGCTACCAAACATTCCTAAACTACACTAACCTGATTCATCTTTAGCCAAGGATATGTAGGCAACCTCGGAAGAGGGGCAGTTGTAAGCACGTAATTTTTTCCCTATATATGAATTACTCCCATAAATTCAAAACAAAATAACTTCTTTCATATTTGGAATTTTGAGGATTTTGTGGCATTTTCTGATAATTGTTTGCATTTTTCTGTGCATTTTTATTTTTGCTAAATTAACGGAAAACACAAAAATATGTTTCATTTGCATTTTAGGAGTTAATTTTGCATTTTTAAATCAATTAGTAATTTAGTTGCCTTACAAAAATGTAAAATCACAAAATTGGTTTATTTGCTTTGTTCAATTTTTAGATTTGAATCTCGCAGGTTTTCCTTTAATTTGGTATTTAATTAGTTGTAATTAGTAGGGTTAATTAATTTAATTTTCTAGGATAATTTGATTAGGAGTTAATTTAGGATTTATTTTTCATTTTTAACTTGATTAGAAAAAAAAAAAGAGAAATCAAAAGAAAAAGGAAAATGAAAAGAAATTGGATTTATTAAGAGAAGACCCTGATTTGGGCCATTTGTACTCAAAATTCCTCAGGCCCAATCAATTGTGCCTAAAACCCGTCCAAACTACCCGAAACCCGGCCCAAACCCACGCCCCAACCCGGTCTGGTCCCCCCTTCATCTGAAACAACGTCGTTTTGTTATCCTTTGATCTCGACCGTCGAGTTTAGTTGATCTGACAGTCCAAAACTAACCTCATCTTGATATATAAGTGTCCAAATAGCCCCCCACCCCCTCTCATCTCCTTCACCAGACCCTCATCACCTCCGCTGGAACCACCTGCCGGAAATTGTCTCCGCCGGTGGAGGTACTCCAATCGACCCCAAATTAACGCCATAGACTCCCCTCCTTCTCCTCTTCCCAAATTTCCAAAACCCCTCCCTCAAATCCTACTAGAACTCTTCGAATCTTGAATCGAAGAGGAAGAGCAAAACTCCAACTCACCCAATCGTCCCCAAAATAACACCCCTGAACCCTCGTCTCACCCTCATTCTAGAAATCCACTCCATTTCACTCAAATAATAGTGAAGCTCCTTGAATCTAGATTTGAATGGACAACCCTAAAAGTCCAGAGGTCAGAATCGGCGAGGTTTAGAATATTTTAGGCCTAAATGGATATTACTCGTGTGTTCTTGATATTAGGAACATACGATTAACTTCGGATTGGGCCGGAATCGATGAGTTGAAGGCTGTCCCTTAGGCCCTTTTGTCCGGGTTCTCTTGGGTATGTTTCTTTTCTTCTCCTCAGTTCTTTTCCTCCTCTACTTCTTCATTTCTTCTATTATTTGTTGTCCCGTTAGGTCTTTTGTGTTCGTTTATGGGTTGTTTATTATGCATGTTATTTTAAAAATGTTAGGTCACTTAACTTGATTAGTTAGGTTAGTTTTATCTGGTAATCTCTTTAATCTTAGTCCAGTGCTTGATTTATGTTGTTCAGACTCGTCTTTGTTATGAGCATTTGTTTTAATCAATTCGACTTGGACTAGGTTTGGGTTTATGCCTCTTATCTTTTGATTTACCGGTTTGGGACAAACCTAAATAAATTCAATTAGGTCGAATCGACCCATGCTCTGTCCGGTTCCTTCAGGTAATAACAGGGTCATTAAGGGGTAATTTGGGTAGTCTAGGCTTGGGAATCTTATATAAATGAACTAGGAAGCTTCCTAGAAGCTGGGGTGGGGGCTATTTTGAAATTCTGAGGTTTACACTAGGGATTTCTAAGCTAAAATGAAAATTTCAGAAGGTTTTAAGTGCAATTTTGAACTCTTTGAGGATGCCCTAGTAGCTTGCCTATAAATGCATTGTTACTTAGAGCTCAAGTCATATTTTGAGAGCTGGAAATCAAGAAAAATACAGAAGCTGCAAAATTTTTACTACTTTCATAGACTTCAAGAGCTAAAAGTTCTGAGAGGAAAAGGCAAAGGGCTGAAAACTTTAAAATAACACCGTTTCATTGATTTCTTTTGCTGATTTGGGAGGTTTTCTTGGTGCTAAGTCAATTTTCTGGTCAGTTGGTTTTAAGATGGGTTAAAGTCGGGTTGTCTTGAGGTCTGTTGGTCCATCGAGTGACTGAAATTAGTGTTTGGATTATTGTATCTTATCTGCTAGATCAAACTTGTCTCAAAGCTGGGTTTCTTTGGTTATTTCTGGGCTAACTCTATTGTTGTTGTTGTTCTGCTGCTGAACCATCAATTTCTGTTTTGTTTTGAAATCCAGGTACCCCTTGGAACTATATACAACATGTGCAATGCAAACTTGTGTTTGAGTGTGAAATACCATGTATATAAGTTATATTTTGGGCCTACTCTTCTATTTCATTCATTTCTGTAATGTCCTGGATATAATCTTATACTCTGCCTAGTAGAGCAGCCCTTCCTCCCCTCTCTTATGTTTTTAATATCTTGCAAAAGCTGTGTGTGTGCTCGTTAATTTAATTCTGGGAATGTATAAGCATGTGGATGGTTTAAGTTGAGTTGAAGTTCAATCATATAGCTTGCAGGTTATTGAATTTTTGTTTTGACATGTGAACCATGGAATTACTATAATAAAAGTTCAGTCTCACGCTAAGCATATTTGTTTCATATATGTAAAGGATCAATGTCATTCTGGGGCTAGTTTGAATTTGTTTGATTAACATGGTTGTGCAAGAAAGCAGAATTGTCTAATGGGGTTGAGCATTTTTTTCAAATGTTATCTGTTCTGTCATTTTGGAAACAATTAAGTTCAAAAGCTAAATGGATATCATGGTCATTTTTGAATCAGATTCAGTCTAGTTTATTCTGTTTGGGATAGATTTGGAGCCATCTAATCCTTTGCTCGTGCGCTGATTATGTGGCTATAGGGATTCGATCTTGAGTCCCTGTTTGCCATTGTACCCTGCTGCAAAATTGGGCCTTCTTTTGGGCCCAGCTCAAGTCCTTTAGAAATCAGGGAATAGGTAGCCCTTGCAACATGGTGTTGGGATCTATTTCCCAGATTTAAGATGGGGACTAGACGCGCATCAACACTGTAAATAATTCTGATGTTCTGCATGTAGAGAGACTCGATCCTTCGCCTATTTTCCCTGTCTTCACAATCTAGGCCTCTGTTGGGCCAATTGCTCATATAGAATCATCATAAGCAGGTCTGCCTTTTAATGGGGCCCGACACGGATTTAAGCCCCTTCAACGTCAATCATATTTAGTTTGAATTCATTATCAACCCATTGGTTACTAGAACTCAGTTTGAACATTTAATTGAAAGTAGAAAAATAGGAATCCTCTTAGCCTTGTTAAGTAATCAATTAAGCCCATTTATTAGATTGGAGGTGAGCCATATTGGACAACGCCAATAGTTTATGGCCCTCCGAGTTTGATTTAAGTTCTTCTTTTTAATTCGGAATTGAGGTGTGCCATGCCAAACAAAGATGACAATTGCATGGCCCTCATTTAATTATTGCTTTAATCTTTAGAATTTGAGGCGTGTCATTTAACAAATTTTCCATGGCCCTCGCAAAGTTAGAACGCGTAGTTGCTTTAGGAGCGTTGTTTTAATAATATTACCTTCCTAAATTCGGGTGTGCATTTCATGTGACCCAAATCCAAATCTCAATAACGTTTGATAAAATGTGTTTCGGATTGCGGTTGCATTTCATGTGGCGCGATCCAAAGACATGCTTTAGACGACGTTAAATCTTCTTTAAAATAAATAAAAGCGGTTTTGAAGTAAAATGCACATAGGTTCAAAATATTTTAAAATCAGATAATTATGCCAATAATAATAGTTGAGCGATCGTTCTAGAACCACGGAACTCGGAGGTGCCTAACAACTTCTCCCGGGTTAACATAATTCCTTACCCGGATTTCTGGTTCGCGGACTCTAATACAGAGTCAATCTTTTCCTCGATTCAGGATTTAAACCGGTGACTTGGGACATCATAAAATTATCCCAAGTGGCGACTCTGAATTTTTAACAAATAAATAATCCCGTTTCGATTGTCACTAAAATTGGAAAAACTCCCTTATACCCCTTTCGCGGAGGTGTAGGTAAAAAGGAGGTGTGACACTCCTATGTCGCTATACCAAGCCAGCAACGACAAAATCAAAAACTACAACAACAACGGCATCACAATAGGACAAGCCCGTCCTACCCAGGAAAGATCGAGGGCTAGCCCATGGCTTGACCGACGAAAAATCTTAAGGCAAACATTGCAGAGCAACAAAGGCCGGAAAAGTGGCGAGGAAAGCGAGAAAAGCATGTATCGAAGGAGGCCTCCTGAATGAAGAACAAATCGCAAGGGAGCCCCATATATAAAGAGGGAAAAAAACAAAGTAACTGACGGCACCATTATCGCCCTCGAAAAGTGTAACGACGGGCGAAATTAATGCCGTCATGGAAGATGAAACGATAGCGACCAAGTGGTGGCACAAAGTAGCAACAACGACGATGCGGCCCCGAAAAGCGAGGGATCATAATATTTCCAAAGGGTTCTAAAGAAGCGGGAAGGAAAAATGCCTCGACTTCTATGGAGAAAGGTTGAGCCATCGGCATAATGGCATGTCGAGGACCTCAAGGAGGAGCATCATAAACATTTCTTATCACTTCCCTCTAAGAAACGCGGAGACTATCTGCATGCGGGGAAATCGGGAGACCAATTTTCCTCACCATCTTCGAAGAGAAAATCCCGACGGCACGGGATCTTAGTTAGGTTCCGCCCTCGAGACCTAGCCGATGCCTTGCCCATATCGAGCATCGATTAACACCTTGATGGGCAAAGATATTCCCCGAGGGATGTGACTGGGGTCCGGGAGACTTCTCCAAATGGCTCGACGCCGGTTCTCCTACAAAGAAATGCAGGTTGTCACATCTCGTTCTTTTATTGTGTTTGTTTATTATATTTGGACGCCCCTTTCTTTCTATAAAAGAAGGGTCACCAACACCTTGTAAAACATCTCCCGTTGGCCTTACAAGGAAAGTAATAATACTCTCTCTCGAGATCATCTTCAGCATTTTGTTGTTTCTTAATATGTTCTTCAAACATTTCGCTCAAACTTGATCATATAAAGCCTTACTTATTTGTATATTTGTTGATATCCAATTTTTCTCTGTATTTTTTATATATAAAATGCCTTTCAAATAGCATGTATATGCATATATAAGTATACCCCAAGGATACATTATTTTTTCTGAATTTTTTAAAGATTTTTTAAATCAATTTACTACCCTATTTTATCAAGAAAAACCCAATAATTATCCCCAAAATTATCATCTTGGTGATTTATTTATTGGATTCTCATAATTTTACCAAAATATATAGTTAGATAATTTTTGCATATTTTTACAAATTTATTTAGTATTTTTAAAGTTAAATTGCATATAATTGCAATATTAGCCTCTTTTATAATTTGATTGCATTTATACTTATAAAATTAAGTCCAGCATTTTTTAATTGATAATTATATTTTATAAATCATTTTAGTACTTTCAATTTATTTCCAGAATTTAATTTGCTATTTGTTATAAAATAAATTGGAAAAAGTGGCTATTTAAAATCTAGCTAGATTTTATTTCAATTGTAGCCCAAATTCTACCCCAATTAAACCCAATTGAACCCCAGCCAATTCCTAAAATTACCCGACCCACATCCCGTTTGAATGACCCGCCCGGCTCCCCATCTAACCTAGGTCGTTGATTAAAATAATCAACGACCACATTTCTTCCTTTCCTTTTTTAATTTACCAACCCCACCAACCCTAAATCATTTTCACCTACCAGCCACCTCTGAACCCTCCCCATTCTCTCAAACTCTCTTGAAACTTCTCAAACCCTAGCCACCTCATACCACTTCTACCCTGAAAACCACCGGAATCCATGGCTTCCAAGGCTATGGAAACCCTACACCGGCCTCCTATGGCTCCCACACGCCTGATTTCTGAAGATTCAAGGCCTGACCATGAAGGGCCGTATCGAGACCTCTGTCGATTCGAAGTTTCATGGTCATCTCCGGCTTTGCTCTGGCGTACCATGGTTGTTTGAGCCTGATTCTGACCTCTCCGAGTCAGATCGATGACTTTTCAAAGCTTTCCTCATTTCTAGGGTTCTTCTGAAACTCTAACCCTTCGAGGTTTTCTCCGATTCCTTTAGATCTGTTGTGTATCTATGTTTTCCCTGAGTTTTCAAACGATTTCTCTGACTTTTCTTTAAAAAAACTACTTTCAAAATCTTTCTTTTCCGATCTAGGGTTTTTTCTGAAAATATTTAAATAATTCTCTGACTTTCTTTCTTTTTTCTTTGTGTTTATTTACCTCTACTGTGATCTTGTTCTTGTATGCTTTTCCTACTGTGTTTTCCTATACTATGTTCTCGCATGTTTTCTATTGTATTTCTTTTCTCCAGTGTTCTTGTGTTTCTTCTACTGTATTTTTTCAGTTCTTAAGTTTCCTTATTAAGTTCTTTATGCTGAGCTCTATTTAAGATTCTTCTAAAATCTCCTAGCATGCTTCTTCTACTGTTCTTATCAGTCTTTTTCCATTATGTTTCGTATTAGCTTCTTCTACTCTATTTTCTTTGAATTCTTCTATTATGTTCTGCGTGTTACTTGCTATCATTGTTTTCCCATGAGTTTCTGTTGCTGAAAGAAACATGCAAGGGGTCTCAGTTCTTCTCTGAAACCTCTGAACCTATTTCAATCACTTGCCTTCTCATCTTTGTACTGGGTTAATGGTGGAAACCCATGAATTTGGGGTTCTTCCAAGTTTTGTTATGTGATTGGCTTGAACTAGGGTTTTATTTCAGAACCCCAAATTCTTTCAGACCAATTTCGGTCTCTGAACTGAGTTTGGACATCTTTGTTTTCATATGATTTTGGCTTTTTGCTAAACTCTTCTACACTGGATTTTTCTACTGATTTTACAATGACACAACAACCTTCTTTCATGCTTAACATATTCGTATACTCCTTATATATGGTGAACTTCCCTCTAAAGTAGTTATTAAATCTGTGATTAGTTCATACTTCCCTCTGAATATGGTCTAATTGATTTCTTTCCATTGTTTGCGGATTTTCTCTGTGACTCAACCTAAGTTAAGACCCTTCTCAACTTTTGCGACTTGGTTCATTTATGGGTCAGTAATTACAAAATATCTGACGTTTGATTTACTGGCTATTAGTTGATTTTTTTTACCTTATTTGTACAACCATGTACTTCAAAACCATGTCCTTAAATAATTTTTTATGTATTCGCCCCTAACTGCCTACTTTGCACAAAAGTGTTTGTTTAATTAGTTTCCTTAAATAGTTTTACCCATTTTAATCTGAATTTCTTAATTAAAGGAAGTCTTGTGTGATTGATTCTTGATTGATATTTAGTTCCTTAATTTTTTTTTCTTACCTTATTTCTGCCGGATTTTTACACTATAAAAGGCACGACCCTTTTCACAAACTAGGGCAAAAAAAAAAGAACTCAGAATCCTTCTGAACTCATACTCTCTCATAATAGTATTCTCTTCTTGTCTGCACTGTGGCCTGTTTTACGAGACCTACTGCTTTTCTTTACTTGTTTCCTTGAAAACTGGTATGTCCGAATTTAATTCTTAGCACCACAACAATGTGTATTTACTACATTTGTATCCATGTTCACCTGCTGTTTCTGTATATCTCAGCACTTAAATTGTCATACTGATTTCCTTATGTGTGTTTTGTTATCAACCCCCATTCCCCTATCACCCCTATGTGTTTTGAGTTGTGACTTAAGCCATGGCAATGTAAGTTGTTGTCCATGAATTAAGTTTGAACCACTGGGGTCTTGACCTCTAAGAAAACAGGCTGGAGGGTGTGCCAACATTTCCTATTGCTGGGTATGCCCTTCATCCATCTTTTCTTTTGCCTCTTGCAACTTCCCCATTCCCATATACCCTTATGTGTACTGATTTAAGCTGCTTCTCTTTTCCCTTTCCCCTTTCAGAATCCTACTTTTGCACTTGCACTCTCTCTTAGTCCCTAAGTTCTGCCCCCGTCTTGTGAGCCTTGCCTTGGGACCTTGAGTTTCCTCTGAACTTGGACACCTGAGGGCTGGCCTTTCCACACTGCACTATGTCCTAATCTGGTGATATATTTGGGTGTAAGCACTGCCCGGAGTTCATATGAGACTCTTAAGGAATTTAACACACCTCTAATGGGAGAAAGGCTTTGAAATATGACCTCTTGGAGTTGGTTTACTTCGCACTTCAGACAGGAAGTCTGAATCAGGCTCTCCTTGGTTGTACTTTTTAATTTCTGATGTATTTTTTTTTACTTTACTTTTCTGGGCTGTAATAACTTTGTAGTAAAACTCTCGGGGATGGTTAGTGAAAGGGGAGGGGTAACCATGTATGCAAAAGGGGTAGATATCCCGCCTATAGGAGTTTCTGGATTTCTACACTTTCACATAGATATCATGTCTATAAGAATCCTGCATCCTCTCATATAGATATCATGTCTATAATTACTCGAAATCTGAATTCTGCATATGCATATAGAAAATATGCCTATAGGTCTTTCTGAATCTTGCATATCCATTCTTCATTAGGCAATCATATTTGTAGGTCTTAATAATCAACCGCAATTAGATATCATGTTCATAGGTCTTAAACGAAATTCAGCACCTAGATATTATGCTTATAGGGTTTCTGCATTTTACTATGTCTATAAAAGTGTTTAAAATCAACAACGCGTAGAAAGCATGCCTATATGAGCTATTAATCAAGTCTGAATCACCTCACACGCTTATGAGTCTAAAACAAGCAATAATAATGCATTACCAGTTGCACAACTTATGATCTTTTGCTAAAACTAGCCCTCCTTTAATAATTGACAACTTTTCTTAAATCAGTATGTAATCAGCTCATCCTTGTTCCTGAAGTCTGTAGATATCATGCCTATAGGGTTTTCTCCAACACTTAGGCAAGCCTTAGGGTAAAAAATTAAACTGAATCTGTTTTTTTATTAGCTACAGCCAGCAGGCAGGCCTGACTCGGGCTTTTTATCTGAATTATGTAATAACTAGTCTTCCTCAACCTTTAAATTCTTCCTTTTAAGTTTTAATCAGACCCTAAACAGTACATGCAAGTCATGCTACATTATGTGCTTTCTTTGGTTTAAAGGACGTCTGTTTGAGCCCTTTTATTTGTTTATATGCTTCCTCAAACTTGCTATATGTGTTTGTTTGTCGCCTTAGTATTTTACTTTTTGAAAAATAAGCCCAATACCTCCTCCCTTTAGGATTAGTAGTCCCAAGTGCCTCCGGGGCTGATAGGATTGGGGCGGATAATAACATGCAATAAGTAAACGAGGCCATTCCGCACTTTAATACCTTAACGGGGTGGAAAAGGGTAGATAGGGATATGATGACCACGCGATAACATCATGTGTAGCCCCTCACTGAGGAGCGATTACCGGATGTTGTGTGGGGTGATCCATATTATTAATAAACCTAGGATCCCCCTTCCCTTTGTTTTCTTTGTTTCTTTTAAATCTTTTTAAACCATTTCTTTTAAGAAAATCAACTCTTTTTAGTTCCTTTTTCTTACTTTTGTTTATTTGTAACCATTACGTGAAAATCCCCTCTTATTTGAAGCCTTTATTTTCCTAATTAGGTGGCAACTCTTCAATTCAAAACCCAATTTCCGAAAGGGGACGAGTTATCTCCAAATGTCATAAACCCGATTTCGTAAGAAAAAGGGGGCGCGATAGCATGACAACTCTGCTGGGGATCTTTTAGGCTTTTACCATTTCAGACTATTATTGTGGCTTGACATTTTCTTTATATGCCTTTATTTGTTTAATACCTTTAAGAATTTAATTCCCTCTTCTACTGCAAAAACTGACTTGTGTCTTGTTTCTTTTCCTTATTTCTTTTATTGCTTTCCTTTACTGCACTCCTTTATTACTATTTTAAATTATTGTAATTATTACTTTATGAACATGAAAATACGTGACAACTTGTTTTAATTATTGCATAAGCATGTTTTCAATATCATATTCCACTCATGCCAAACAAAATACCATAGCAACGCTTATAATAAGTGGTTTCGCTCTTCCGATATTATCACCCCCTAAATCCGGCAAAGGCATATTTGCGGTAAAACCAGTCGATTAACGGTGTAGTCGACAATTTCGTGCCTTTCCCTCTTGAGTTGTCTGCTCAAGGGTACCAATCTAATACCCTGTAGAAACCTTACTCTGTTTAATTGTGCATGCATCATGGTCAAACTTAGCCGAGTTAGTTATGTTGTCCGCATAATGACTCTTTAAGATAGCCTTGTCCAAAGTCCACTGGGTTTCCTAAAAACCCAAACGGACACTACTACGTTTTGTGCATTTATTTGAAGAACTAAATGTTTTTATGCCAATTATTGATATTTAATAGTTGAGTCTAGTGGGGGTAAGGGCCTAACCCTTTTGTCTTGTAGAAACATGAGGCACGAAGTCCCCAGATTCAACATGGTCACCAACATCCACCCAAAATTGCTAAGCTGGTAGGAGGATCTTCATTCCAGTGATCAGACTATTATCCGAAAATACCTAGAAATCTACCTTCCCTCCTGGAAATCTAACCCAACAATAAAATCATAGAAGCTGCTATTCTATTATGGGATTGTGATAGGTCAGTGTTCCGCTTCGGGGACATTGAGATGACACCCATGCTGGAGGAAATAGGAGGATTAGCTGGTATACCATGGGAAACTCCGGGTTTGTTAATTCCAGAAAACCGCAAGGGTAGAGGTTTCCTCAAAATGATGGGTCTAAAGAAGAATCCAGACTTGACATGCTTGAAAGAGTCGTATATTCCCTTTGATTATTTGTACGAGAGATACGGTCACAGCAAATCTTACCGTACTTATCCTAACGAGTTTGCCCTCACATCATTGGGGCATCTTCACTGAAGGGTCTTTGTCTTCATGTTTTGCCTCCTAGGGATGATAGTGTTTCCACTAAAGAAAGCAAGGATCCATACCAGGGTAGCTATGGTAACCAAAACTCTAATGGAGGGAATTGGTGGGCAACAATTCAGCATAGTGCCCATGATCCTCGCAGAGATATACCGAGCCTTGGAGAAGTGTCAACAAGGAGCCCAACATTTTGAGGGTTGCAATTTGCTACTCCAGCTCTGGCTCATGGAGAACCTCCAAAGAGGTGAATACCGGCAAGAGATTCCGCGAAGGGATTGGGATGATCGCATAGCCTTCCACTACATGCCCAACATGTTCGCTCAACCAGAAGATGCCGAGGGGTGGTTAGAGTTATTTGAAAATCTAACCAAGGATCAAGTACAATGGATGTTCGAGTGGTTCCCTACTGAGGAATTCATCACCCGATCCAAGGATGCATCGTTTATGATACTGATAGGTTTGAGAGGAACCTACCCTTACGTCCCTCTTCGAGTTATGAGACAGGCTAGTAGGAAGCAGGTTATACCAAGGGTCGACAAGATGAATCACTTCCAGGCTGAATTTCAGGATGATGATAGCCCTTACAAGTGCCAGGGTCAGCATATGTGGCACTGCAAACTCGTCCTAGGAAAGGATAGCATCGAGCCAGACAGATACCACGCATGTTGTACTCCATACTATTCAGGCTGACTGGAGGATAATCACAATAGTCTGGGTCAACCCGGGTTTGTTCGAGGTCACAGTATTATCGATGAAAAAGCTGAAGCACAAGTCAAATACAACCAACTGCGTAAGAGGATTCGGGAATGTGAAAGTGAGCATTGTGAAATACAAGAAGCCAACCAAAGGCTGATTAAAGAGTGGAAACACATGGCTATTAGTGCCAATAAACGACTGGGATACTTGGAACGGGGTTTAGTGGAGCTGGAAGGAAAGTTTCTCAAAAGAATTGAGGACTGCCAGAATGCTAAAGGAAACGAGGGCAGACACCTAGACAGAGCTTACCTGTTGCTGGGACTTTGTGAGCTAGTGAAGCTGTTCGATGGAGCCAAAGATGCCAAGTCTGGGGAAGGTCTTTCTAGGACCAAGTAGATAGGAGTTTTTTACTTTTTGCTTTGAGAAATGTAATAAGGCCTATGGCCATTAGTGACTCTTATTTCCTGTTATTTAGTGCCGATTTGGGATTCATCTGCTTTTTATCAATAAAACGAGGCAATTAGCATTCTATGTTCTCCAAATCAATTTATTGATAGGCCTACCTCAGGCACAAAGAGGTTCCCCAAATTAGGACACGATTTACATTCTTGCATTATGTGTTTAAATATCACAACATTTTTTTTCTCTTATAATCCTCACTTACTTGTTACCTTTTGGTTTTACTTTTTATTTTATTCCCCTTCCCCAAAGGTTAGTTCGTGCACTCTGGCATCATCATCATATTCCACAAGATCCAAGGGCCCTCCACCCACTCCTCCTCTCAGCCCTATCAGAAACAGGAACAAAGGAAAGATGGAAGATTCAAACAACACTAGAAAGGAAAACTCAACTAAATGGGTATAGGTCACTCATGGTACTCAGGTTTCCAAAGAAAATGCATCCCTACTCGAGCAAAAGCTGTTGAAATTTCAGGAGGAACTTGATCAGGTTCAGAATCTGGCGAATTTGTCACCACTCTAAACATTAATTTCCCAAACGCTCAGAACCCCACACCTCTACAAAATATCACAAAACCATCCGGCTCCTCACCACCACTGCAATACTTGCCACACTTCTAACAATACTCCATTGCTCATCCCAGAACCTTTGAACTCTACATATGATCATTTACACACTTATCATAACACCCCCATATACGTGGAAACCATGCCACACTCCACCCAACCCATTTTAAGGACACCCGAGTCTGATGATAAAGACTCATACATCAGGAGTCTGGCTGAAGAGCTTAAGAAGTTAACTAGCCAAATTCAGGGCATCGAAGGAAGTAAGGGTATTGAAGGGTTGAACTACAAAGATCTTTGCATCCAACTCAATGTCGAACTAATCGAGGGATAAAAACCTCATAAGTTCGAGATGTTTGATGGTACTAGGGATCCGAGAGTTCATTTGAGAACATACTACGACAAACTGGTCGGAGTGGGGAGAGACAAGAGGATCCGCATGAAACTTTTCATGAGGAGTCTAAAAGGAGATGCTTTGTATTAGTATATTAGCCAAGGCCTGAAAAAATGGTCAAACTGGGTGAGTATAGCATCCGACTTTATAGACAGATTCAGGTTCAATACAGAAAATGCACCAGATGTGTTCTACATTTAGAACTTAAAGAAGAAGCCCGAAAACATTCTGCGAGTATGCCACTCGCTGGAGATCATAAGCAGCTAAGGTTAGACCTGATTTAGCAGAAGAACAAATCAACAAGTTTTTCGTCCGGGCTTAGGACCTGCAATACAATGAAAGACTGATGCTGATCGAGAATCATAAATTTTCTGACATCATCAAGCTGGGAGAAAGGATTGAGGAAGGTATCAAAATTGGTATGGTTGCGAACTTTGAAGCCTTGCAAGCTACCAATAAGGCTTTACAGTCTGGTGGTACGTCCAAGAAAAGGGACATAGGTGCCGTAATGGTTGCAAAGAGAACCAAATCTATCTGATGCCTCCACTCACATATCAACCTACTCCGAACTACCAAGCACCCTCACCCTCTCACCAAACTCTACCGCTTACTTATCAATCATCTCCACCCCAGACATATCAGCCTACTTCGCCCAGATACTCCCAACCCGCACATGTTTATCAAGCCTACAACACTTAACCATCCCACTATCACTCACCTCCCGCACGCCAAAACTTTCCTAGACCTCGACTAAATTTTGACCGCAAACCTCCCAAATAGTATACCGCCATTGCTAGACCGATTGACCAGCTGTACGAAAGGCTCAAAGCTGCTGTTTATGTTACCCATGTCCCTGCTATAACCCCTGAAAACCCTTCTCAGTGGGTCAATCCAAATAAATCCTATGCGTACCATTCCAGCATGAAGGGACATACCATTGATTAATGCTACTCTCTGAAAGATAAGATCCAGACTGTGATCGATAACAAGATCATTATAGCAAAGGAGCCTGCTCTGAATTTCCACAACAACCCTCTACCAGACCACAAGGGTGGAGGCATTCACATGATTGAAATAGAGGATGATTGGGACCCCAAGGGATCGATCAGTTTGATCATAGAAGGCGATGATCCAAAGAAGCCAATAGTCACCCTTAATCCAATTGTAGTCCAGATTCAACCTTCTAGGGACGCCGAGGTAAATATGTCTATACCACTTGAGTTTGAAGCACCACCCTCGGTAAAGACGCCAACACCAATTGAGGTCAAGTTTGGGTCTCCGACAAACACACATGTACCATTTGAAGTTGTGATTTTACCTTCCAAAATACATGCTCCATTCAGAGTAAAGGGGCCCATTCCAGTAGCAATGTCGGCCGTAAAACCATTCCATACAAATGCCATAAGTTGGGACTACACAGCCGAGGCAAGAAGAAAAGGGAATGCCATATTTGTGGAAACCATTGCGGCATAGGGTATGACAAGAACCGGTAGAGTTTATACCCCTGACCATTTAGCTGAGTCAAGCAAGTAGGCCTCTGGTCGGCCAGCCATTACTGAAACCAGACACGATGATCTCTGGAGAAAGATACAAGCCAAGGAATACTCAGTCATTGACAAGCTAAACAAAACGCTAGCATAGATTTCTATCCTAGCTTTGTTACAAAGTTTCGATGCACAAAGAATGCCTTGTTAAAAGTGCTGAGTGAGGCATACGTGCCAAGAAACATCACAGGAGGAGAGATGGAAAACATGGTAGGTCAAGTATTGGAAAGTCACAAGATCACTTCTTATGAAAAAGAGTTGCCACCAGAAGGGTTGAGTCACAACAAGGTGTTGCACATCACCATGCAATGCGGAGATTATTTTATCACCAGAATCCTGATTGATGGAGGATCTAGCCTCAACATTTGTCCATTGGTAACACTCAGGACTTTGGGAAAGGGTCTGCATGAGATCAAGGATGTGGCCATCAACGTCAAAGCTTTTGACGGTTCCCAAAGGTCCACCATTGGGGAAATTAGCATGTGTTTGTAAATGGGGCCTACTTGGTTCGATGTTGATTTTCATGTTATAGACGTGACGACATCCTACAATTTATTGTTGGGACGACTGTGGATTCATGCCGCTGGGGCCGTAGCATCAACACTGCACCAAGAGGTGAAAATTGAGTGGAACCACCAGGAGGTGATCATTCACGGCGATGGTAGCAATCCCATATACAGTCGCCAAACCATCCCAGCAATCGGATGGAGAAGGAAGATAGGTGGATAGACCTATTACCACATCGAGCGAGTCAATGTCGTCGATAAAGACAAGTGGTGGGACAACAAAATTGAGAGCATACTAAATTGGTGCGGATATGAACCTGGCAAGGAACTTGGCAAGAACCTCCAAGGAATCGCTAAGCCTATCAAACTAAAGAAACATGGCACCACCTTTGGTCTGGGATATGAGTACACTTGGGAAGAATTCACTAACTGGTCGCCACTATGGCGCGGTCCTTGCTACCTACTGGAGTAGCCAATACCACATTTGGAACAGACTTTCCAGCCAGTCGATGTTATCTATGGGTTAGAAGAAGAAGAAGCACTGGCAGCAGTGAGGAACTTGTTCCTAGAAGATGATGACATGGATTGTTGTGTCATTTTCGAGGAGGAGGGGAGGAAGGCCCTTTCATACAGGCAGTGAGCAGAGGAGCATTCCTCAATAAATGGACCATCAGAACCACCAGAGCCCGAAAAGCTTCGGGGTAGCAAGGCTGAACAAAGCATCATACATTATCTTTTATTTTCACTAGTATACTTTCCTTTCGCTTTTTAAATTTCGCAATAAGATATCCAATGTTCAAAATAGTTATGAAATTTATCAAAGCATTTCGGTTTCCTTATAAATCTTACTCTTATTATTTTCTATCATTACTTTATTTATACAACATTACTATTACTTATCTTGATGAATCAATGACTGTGACATGCAACGAGACAACACAACAAACGGACATAGATTCAGAGGAAGACGATATACCGGAAGACATTGTTAAAGAGGTTGAGAATTTTGAGAACAGACCTAAGTCCAACCTGGACGAGACCGAGATTGTTAACTTGGGAGATGCAGAAAATGTCAAAGAAACTCGGATCATCGTTCATTTGTCATCGTCAGAAAAGGAAGAATACACAAAATTTCTGAAGGAATATGAGGACATATTTGCCTTGTCATATGATGACATGACTCGTTTGAGTACATCCATTGTGGCGCACAAACTACCAACTGATCCGACATATCCACCGGTAAAACAAAAGCATAGAAAGTTTAAACCCGACATGAGTCTGAAAATCAAGGAAGAAGTCACAAAGCAGGTCAAAGATAAGGTTCTTAGGGTAGTAGAATATCCGACATGGTTAGTCAACATTGTGCTGGTACCAAAGAATGATGCGAAGGTCAGAGTCTCTATCGACTACCGGGATCTCAACCGGGCTGGTCCAAAAGACGACTTCCCCTTGTCGAGCATATACATCCTGATTGACAATTGTGCCAAGCATCAGTTGCAATCATTTGTACATTGTTTCACTGGTTATCATCAGATCTGGATGGATGAAGAAGATGCTGAGAAAACAACTTTCATTACACCGTGGGGAATGTACTACTACAAAATGATGCCATTTGGGTTAAAAATGTAGAGGCTACCTACATGAGGGCCGTGACCACCATTTTCCATGATATGATACACAAGGAGATCGAAGTATATGTAGACGATATTATCATCATGTCCAAGAAAGCCACTAATCACATGGAAGATTTGAGGAAGTTTTTCAATAGACTGAGAAGGTACAACCTAAAACTGAATCCTGCGAAGTGCACATTTGGGGTTCCTGCCGGAAAACTACTTGGGTTCATTAAGTCGCCGAGGAATAGAACTGGATCCATCAAAGATCAAAGCTATTCAAGAATTGCCATCGCCAAAGAACAAGAAGGATGTAATGAGTTTCTTGGGGAGACTTAACTATATTAGTCGGTTCGTAGCACAATCTACAATTATCTGTGAGCCAATCTTTAAATGTTGAAGAAGGATTCCGCTACCAAATGGACTGATTACTGCCAAAAGGCCTTCGACCGAATCAAGGAGTACCTGTCAACACCAATGATTTTGATCCTGCCCGAGCCAGGTAGACCTCTATTGCTCTACCTCGCAGTACTGGATGGAGCATTCAGTTGTGTTCTGGGGCAACATGATGAAATGGGGAGGAAGGAGCAGGTCATCTATTACCTCAGTAATACGTTCACCCCATATGAGGCCCGGTATTCTTTGTTAGAGCGCACCTGTTGTGCTTTGACTTGGGTGGCGCAGAAGCTGAAGCACTATTTCTGTGCCTATACTACATATCTCATATCAAGGATAGATCCTTTGAAGTACATCTTCAGAAGCCCATGCCCACTGGAAAGCTAGCCAAGTGGCAAATCCTGTTGAGTGAATTTGACATTGTCTACATAACTCAGAAGGCAATCAAGGGACAGGAACTAGCAGATCACCTTGCTGAAAATCCCGTAGATGGAGAATACGATCCCCTGAAAACGTATTTTCCTGATGAAGATGTATCATTCATAGGAGAAGACATAGTAGAATCCTATGACGGTTGGAGAATATTTTTCGATGAATCAGCAAATTTCAAATGAGTTGGCATAGGAGCAGTTCTAGTATCAGATACCAGTCAGCATTATCCGGTATCTGCCAAGCTCAGGTTCCTGTGCACCAACAACATGGCCGAGCACGAAGCCTGCATCTTAGGGCTCAAGATGGCCATTGACATGAACATTCAAGAGTTGCTAGTAGTAGGGGATTCAGACTTGCTTATACATTAGGTCCGAGAAGAATGGGCGAGCAAGAACTCCAAGATACTCCCTTATCTGCATCATGTACAGGAGTTGAGAAAGAGGTTCACAAAGACAGAATTCCAGCACGTTCCCAGGATCCAGAATGAATTAGCCGATGCACTAGCTACCTTATCATCCATGATACAACATCCAGACAAGAATTTCATTGATCCCAGTCTGGTAAAGACCCATGATCAGTCAGCTTACTGTGCTCATGTCGAAGAAGAAGCATACGGAAAGCCTTGGTTTCATGATATCAAGGAATACTTGGCAAAAGGAGAATACCCAGAACTCGCAAACACTACTCAGAAGCTCACGCTTCGGAGGTTATCTAATAGTTTCTTTCACAGCGGAGGAATCCTGTAGTGGTGGACTCCTGATTTGGGATTACTTAGGTGTGTTGACGCAAAGGAAGCATCCAGGCTATTAGAGGAAATTCATGCAGGGACCTGCGGTCCACATATGAATGGTTTTGTCTTAGCAAAGAAAATACTTCGAGCTAGTTACTTTTTGGATGGATATGGAAACAGACTACATCCAGTATGCCAGAAAGTGCCACCGCTGCCAGATACATACAGACATGATAAAGGTGCCTCCAAATGAGCTTAATGCAACAAGCTCGTCGTGGTCGTTCGCCGCCTGGAGAATGGATGTTATCGGACCAATCGAACCTGCCGCATCAAATGGGAACATGTTTATCCAAGTAGCAATTGATTATTTCACCAAATGGGTTAAAGCAGCATCTTACAGAGCAATGACTAAGAAAGTCATGGCAGATTTCATCTGCGACCATATCGTTTGCCGATTCCGGATCCCGAAGTCAATTGTCACTGATAATGGTTCAAACCTCAACAGTGACCTGATGAAAGCCATGTGTGAAACCTTCAAGATCAAACACAAGATTTCTACAGCCTACAAACCTCAGATGAACGGAGCCGTAGAAGCCGCCAATAAGAATATCAAAAAGATATTGAGGAAAATGATAGAAAGCATAAACAGTGGTATGAGAAGTTATCATTTGCTTTATTGGGGTACCGCACCATAGTCCGCACATCAACTGGGGCAACCCCCCTATATGCTAGTTTACGGTACAGAGGCAGTCATTCCCGCCGAGGTGGAAATTCCTTCCTTAAGGATCATACAAGAAGTAGAGCTCGATGATGTAGAATGGGTGAAAAGTCGTTACGAGCAGCTAGCTCTTATAGACAGAAAGAGAATGAATGTAGTTTGCCATGGTCAGCTGTATCAGAACAAAATGTCCAGAGCCTTCAACAAAAGAGTCAAGCCGAGACAATTAACACCGTGGTAGCTAGTGTTAAAGAAAATTTCTCCGCATCAAGATGAAGCCAAAGGGAAATTCTCTCCCAACTTGCAGGGTCTGTATATGGTTCACCGGGTTCTGATAGGAGGAGCCCTCATACTTGCAGAAATGGACGGAGAAGTTTGGCCAAAGCCGATCAATTCAGATGCAGTCAAGCAATACTATGTGTAACCTTTATGCTTTCCTTATATGATGTAATTTGAACTACATCTGACCTGATTCTCGTTTAAGAGGGGATGCTTAGGCAACCCTATGGGTTCGGTCGCAATTCAATAAAAATTTTAGTTCCCCCATAATTGGAAACTGGGCAGTATTTTGAGGAGAACCCTCAAAATTCCGAAGTAATTTCAGCCAGTCACCACAAGAAGCCGTCATAAATAGCACCCCAGTAAACTGGGGCAGAATTTTGAGGAGGACCCTCAAAATTTCGGAGCAAGAAAAGTTGCAATGTCTAGAACCACGTCGTAATCATCGGTTCATCTAACGAAAATTATTCTCGATTATGTATTTATGTTATATTTTTACTAAATCATGCATGTATGTTACTAAAATTGCTTTGTTTAGAGACGTTACCCCAATGATATGCACAGTATCACCGAAATAGAGCCGAGCAGGTCAAGCAAAGTCAGTGGGGATATGAACTAACCTTTCCCCTATACACTCATACTGATCAGGAATACAACTCTCAGAACCGTCACCTATTCACAGTTTCTATACACATACAATATCCCCAGCAGCCACAATATCGAAATCAGATATCAGCTAAGAAAGCTCTACTACCACCTGCCTTTTATTTCTTACATAAGGCTACTATTCTTCCTTCCTAGGTTGATCTCTACCTCCATCCGCATTTTGCATTGCATAAGGCTACCATTCTGCCTTCCAAGACTAAGCACTGTCTCCATCTACATTCTCTGCATTGCATAATGCTACCATTCTGCCTTCCGAGACTAAACTTTGTCTTCATCTGCATCTCTTGCATTGCATAAGACTACCATTCTGCCTTCCGAGGTTATGCTCTACCTCATATGCATTCTCTGCATTGCATAAGGCTACCATTCTGCCTTCCGAGGCTAAGCATCTGCATCTCTTGCATTACATAAGGCTACCATTCTGCCTTTCGAGACTAGGCTCTATCTCCATCCGCATCTCTTGCATTGCATAAGGCTACCATTCTGCCTTCTGAGACTAAGCTCTGTCTCTATTTTCATCTCTTGCATTGCATAAGGCTACCATTCTGCCTTCAAAGGTTAAGCTCTACCTCATCTGCATTCTCTGCATTGCATAAGGCTAACCATTCTGCCTTCCGAAACTAAGCTTTGTCTCCATCTGCTCTCTTGCATTGCATAAGGCTACCATTCTGCCTTCCGAGACTAGGCTCTGTCTCCATCTGCATATCTTTCATTGCATAAGGCTACCATTCTACCTTCCGAGGTTAAACTCTACCTCATCTGCATTCTCTACATTGCATAAGGCTACCATTCTGCCTTCCAAGGTTAAGCTCTACCTCCATCTGCATTCTCTGCATTGCATGGATGAAATATCGCCACTTCTTCTTGCATGGCTAAAATATCGCCGCTTTATTTACATTTTGCATGGCTGAAATATCGCCATTTCATCTTGCATGGCTGAAATATCCCCGCTTTATTTCACATCTGCACTGGCTGAAAGATTGCCACTTATTGCATTTCATGGGCTGAAAGATCGCCACCTACTACATCTCATGGGCTGAAAGATCGCCAATCTATCCAAAGGTGTCATTGTTCGGAGGCACCATTTTCATATCCCGAGAATGCCATGCCATGGCCTATATACCCCTTTTAATCTCTTGCATATCATTATTCAAAGGCATAATAGTTCGTATACATCATTCTTATAGCTCGAGAGCATCATTTCATGTCCTGTGAATCCTTTATTATACGCTTCATGGCCCGTGACATCATGGTCTGAGGACGTCATCCTAACCGTCCAAAGACAACATTTCATGGTCCGACGGGAACTTGCATCATGTAAAGATTTCAGCACAACATATTGTTCATTTGCAGGAAAATCGGCAAGCAACGGCCGTCTCAGCAGGAGAGATCCCGCTCTAGTTCCCGCAGTCCTTGCAGGTTTCAAGACGTTCACCCCAACCTCAATATTGCATTCGTTCTTGAAAGTCTCCATCGGCCTACTCCACCGACGGGTCCTGAACTACATATGGCTTGGTTCCTGTAAAACCAGGGATATGTAGGCAGCTCAAAAACTAGAGTACGGCCTAAGTCTCCTTGAATCCTTTCGTTCGGTCAAAATTGGCCATCATATCTTTACCCGACAACTCTTTCATCTTTCCTAAGTAAAGAGGGGCAGCTGTTGATACCCAATTTTTTCTGTGTATTTTTTATAAATAAAATGTCTTTCAAATAGCATGTATATGCATATATAAGTATACCCCACAGCTACATTATTTTTTCTTAATTTTTTAAAGATTTTTTAAATCAATTTACTGCCCTATTTTATCAAGCAAAACCCAATAATTATCCCCAAAATTATCATCTTGGTCATTCATTTATTGGATTCTCATATTTTTACCACAATATATAGCTCAGATAATTTTTGCGTATTTTTACAAATTTATTTAGTATTTTTAAAGCTAAATTGCATATAATTGCAATATTAGCCTCTTTTATGATTTGATTGCATTTATACTTATAAAATTAAGTCCAACATTTTTTAATTGATAATTATATGTTATAAATCATATTAGTACTTTCAATTTATTTCTAGAATTTAATTTGCTATTTTTTATAAAATAAATGGGAAAATGGCTATTTAAAATCTAGCCATATTTTATTTCAATTGTAGCCCAAATTCTACCCCAATTAAACCGAATTGAACCCCAGCCCAATTCCTAAAATTACCCGACCCACAGCCCGTTTGAATGACCTGCCCGACTCCCCATCTAACCTAGGTCGTTGATCATTTTGATCAACGACCATATTTCTTCCTTTCCTTTTTTAATTTACCAACCCCACCAACCCTAAATCATTTTCGCCTACCAGCCGCCTCTGAACCCTCCCCATTCTCTAAAACTATCTCGAAACTTCTCAAACCCTAGCCACCTCCTACCACTTCCACCCTGAAAACCACCGGAATCCATGGCTTCCAAGGCTATGGAAACCCTACACCGGCCTCCTATGGCTCCTACGCGCCTGATTTCTGAAGATTCAAGGCCTGACCATAAAGCGCTGTATCCAGACCTCTGTCGATTTGAAGTTTCATGGTCATCTCGGGCTTTGCTCCGACGTACCATGATTGTTTGAGCCTGATTCTGACCTCTCCGACTCAGATAAGTGACTTTTCAAAGCCTTTCTCATTTCTAGGGTTCTTCTGAAACCCTAACCCTTCGAGGTTTTCTCCGATTCCTTTAGATCTGTTGTGTATCTATGCTTTCCCTGAGTTTTCAAACGATTTCTCTGATTTTTCTTTCAAAAAAGAACTACTTTCAAAATCATTCTTTTCCGATCTAGGGTTTTTTGAAAATATTTAAATGTTTCTCTGACTTTCTTTCTTTTTCCTTTGTGTGTATTTGCCTCTACTGTGATCTTGTATTTTTCTTTTACCATGTTCTTGTATGCTTCTCCTACTGTGTTTTTCTATTCTATCTTCTCGCATACTTTTCTAATGTATTTCTTTTCTCCTGTGTTCTTGTGTTTCTTCTAATATATTTTTTCAGTTCTTAAGTTTCCTTATTAAGTTCTTTCTACTGAGATTTGTTTAAGTTTCTTCTAAAATTTCTTAGCATGCTTCTTCTACTGTTATTCTCAGTCTTTTTCCATTATGTTTCGTATTAGCTTCTTCTACTCTATTTTCTTTGAATTCTTCTACTATGTTCTGCGTGTTACTTTCTATCATTGTTCTCCCACGAGTTTGTGCTGAAAGAAACATGGAAGGGGTCTCAGTTCTTTTTTGAGACCTCTGAGCCTGTTTCGACCACTTGACTTCTCATCTCTGTACTCGGTTAATGGTGGAAACCCTAGAATTTGGGGTTCTTCCAAGTTTGGTTATGTGATTGGCTTGAACTAGGGTTTTATTTTAGAACCCCTAATTCTTTCAGACCAATTTCGGGTCTCTGAACTGAGTTTGGATATCTTTGTTTTCATATGATTCTGGCTTTTTGCTAAACTCTTCTACACTGGATTTTTCTGCTGATTTTACAATGAACAACAACCTTCTTCATGCTTAACATGTTCGTAAGCTCCTCATATATGATGCACTTCCCTCTAAAGTAGTTTTTAAATTTGTGATTAGTTCATACTTCCCTCTGAATATGGTCTGATTGATTTCTTTCCATTGTTTGCGGATTTTCTGTGAGTCGACCTAAGTTAAGACCCTTCTCAACTTTTGCGACTTCATTCATGGGTCAGTAATTACAAGATCCCTGACCTTCGATGTACTGCTGTTAGTTGATTTTTTTATCTTATTTGTACAATCGTGTACTTCAAAACCCTATCCTTAAATAATTTTTTATGTATTCGCCCCTAACTGCCTACTTTGCACAAAAGTGTTTGTTTAATTACTTTCCTTAAATAGTTTTACTCGTTTGAATCTAAATTCCTTAATTAAAGAAAGTCTTGTGTGATTGATTCTTGATTGATATTCAGTTCCTTAATTGTTTTCTTACCTTATTTTCTGCCGGATTTTTACACTATAAAAGGCACGACTCTTTTCACAAACTAGGACAAAAAAAAGAACTCAGAATCCTTCTGAACTCATACTCTCTCATAATAATATTCTCTTCTTGTCTGTACTGTGGCCTGTTTTACATGACCTGTTGCTTTTCTTTACTTGTTTCCCTGAAAGCTGGTATGTCCGGATTTAATTCTAAGCACCACAACAATGTGTATTTACTGCTTTTGTATCCATGTTCACCTGCTATTTTTGTATATCTAAGTACTTAAATTGGCATGCTGATTTCCTTATGTGTGGTTTGTTATGAACCCCCATACCCCTATCACCCCTATGTGTTTTGAGTTGTGAATTAAGGCATGGCAATGTAAGTTGTTGTCCATTAATTAAGTTTGAACCACTGGGGGCTTGACCTCTAAGCAAACAGGCTGGAGGGTGTGCCAGCATTTCCCATTGCTGGGTATGCCCTTCAACATACTTTTCGTTTGCCTCTTGCAACTTCCCCATTCCCCATACCCTTATGTGTACTGATTTAAGCTGCTTCCCTTTTCCCTTTCCCCTTTCAGAATCCTACTTTTGCACTTACACTCTCTCTCTTAGTCCTTAAGTTCTGCCCCACTCCTGTGAGCCTTGCCTTGGGACCTTGAGTTCCCTCTGAACTTGGACACCTGAGGGCTGGACCTTCCACACTACACTATGTCCTAATCTGGTGATACATTTGGGTGTAAGCACTTCCCGAAGTTCATATAAAACTCTTACGAAACTTTGACACACCCCAAATAGAAGAAAAGCTTTGAAATATGACCTCTTGGAGTTGGTTTACTTCACACTTCAGATAGTAAGTCTGAATCAGGCTCTCCTTGGTTGTACTTTTTAATTTCTGATGTATTTTTTTTTACTTTACTTTTCTGGGTTGTAATAACTTTGTAGTAAAACTCTCGGGGATGGCTAGTGAAAGGGGAGGGGTAACCATGTATGCAAAAAGGGGTAGATATCCTACCTATATGAGTTTCTGGATTTCTGCACTTTCACATAGATATCATGTCTATAGGAATCCTGCATCCTCTCATATAGAAATCATGTCTATAATTACTCGAAATCTAAATTTTGCATATGCATATAGAAAATATGCCTATAGTCTTTCTAAATCTTGCATATCGATTCTTCATTGGGCAATCATGTTTGTAGGTCTTAATAATCAACCGCAAATAGATATCATGTTCATAGTTCCTAAACGAAATTCAGCACCTAGATATCATGCTTATAGGGTTTCTGCATTTTACTATGTCTATGAAAGTATTTAAAATCAACAACGCGTAGAAAGCATGCTTATAGGAGCTATTAAACAAGTCTGAATTGCCTTACTCGCTTATGAGTCTAAAACCAGCAATAATAATGCATTGCCAGTTGCATAACTTATGATCTTTTGCTAAAACTCGCCCTCCTTTAATAATTGACAACTTTTCTTAAATCAGTATGTAATCAGCTCATATCCTTGTTCCTGAAGTCTGTAGATATCATGCCTATAGGGTTTTCATCCAACACTTAGGCAAGCTTTAGAGTAAAAAATTAAACTGAATCTGTTTTTTTATTAGTTACAACCAGTAGGCTGGCCTGACTCGGGCTTATTATCTGAATTATGTAATAAATCAGTCTGCCTCAACCTTTAAATTCTTCCTTTTAAGTTTTGATCAGACCCTAAACAGTACGTACAAGTCATGCTACATTATGTGCTTTCTTTGGTTTAAAGGAGGTCTGTTTGAGCCCTTTTATTTGTTTATGCTTCCTCAAACTTGCTATATGTTTTTTTTATTTGTCGCCTTAGTATTTTACCTTTTGAAACCACAAATAAGCCCAATACCTCCTCCCTTTAGGATTAGTAGTACCAAGTGCCTCCGGGGCTGATAGGATTGGGGCGGATAATAACATGCAATAAGTAAACGAGGCCATTCCGCGCTTTAATACCTTAACGGGGTGGAAAAGTGTAGATAGGGATATGATGACCACGCGATAACATCACGTGTAGCCCCTCACTAAGGAGCGATTACCGGATGTTGTGTGGGGTGATCCATATTATTAATAAACCTAGGATCACCCCTTCCCTTTGTTTTCTTTGTTTCTTTTAAATATTTTTAAACCATTTCTTTTAAGAATATCAACCCTTTTTAGTTCTTTTTTCTTACTTTTGTTTATTTGTAACCATTACGTGAAAATCCTCTCTTATTTGAAGCCTTTATTTGCCTATGTATTATTTGCACTTAAGTCACAACAATAGTTTTGTTGGGAACCACACTAGTGGATCCTGAGGGATACCTAACACCTTCCTCTTGGGATAATTTCAAGCCCTTAACCAATCTCTGGTTACTCAAAAACAAACCCCTCCTAGTGTCCTAATGACCTTTAATCATTAGGTGGCGACTCTTCAATTCAAAAACCAATTCCCGAAAGGGAACAAGTTGTCTCCCAAATGTCATAAACCCGATTTTGCGAGAAAAATGGGGCACGACAATATTTATTTGTTATTCCCTTCCCGACTACCGTCAATAAGATTACCCTCTATAGGCCCAAGGTAGGCTCGAGGTTTGGCCCCGAGGTATCTACTGCTTTTCCTGAGTCCGGGAATATCCCTTACCGGTTCAATTATCATTTTGGCTAGCTCGATCTTTACTATTTTACTCCGCGTTTAGCACTAATCACCCTTACAAACTAGCTCAAGAATAGATCATGTATTTTTAGAATCCCATTTTACAAATTTAATTGTTGTTACCATTTTCACGGTAAACAACAACATCTGTGTTCGGGGATTTGACGGTGTAGGGAAGGACTCAGTTGGTGATATAGTGCTTGAGTTGACAATAGGATCGGTTGAATTCACCATGGAGTTCCAAGTGCTGGACGTAGTCGTCTCCTACAATCTTCTGTTAGGCCGACCTTGGATTTATACCGCCAAAGCATTCTTGTTCACTCTGCACCAGATGGTCAAGTTCGAATGGGATAGACAGGAAATCGTTGTGCATGTCGAGAATAATTTATGTGCTCACAGTGATGTCGTTGTCCCGTTCATTGAGGTTGAAGATGACAAAGGGCCTTAGGTTTATCAGGTTTTTGAAGCAGTGTCAGTCGAGAAAATTCCAGAAGGGAAAGCATTTTCCAATTCTAAAGGTATCCGCTGCATCAGTCATGGTGGCCTTTGAAATGCTGAAAAATGGCTTTGTACCTGGTAAGAGTCTGGGTGTATATCTACAGGGTATCATACAACCGGTGTCTCTCCCTAAAATTTTGGGTACATTTGGTCTGGGATTCAAACCCACAGTCGCAGATGTAAAAAGAGCTAGAAAGTTGAAACAAAGGGCATGGGTCCTTCCGAAGCCTATCCCATGTCTCTCCAGGTCATTTGTCAAGCCCGGTGCCTGGAAATGCCTTGTGACAATAGTTCCCAGTTTTGTGGTTGACGTTGATGAAGAGTTAATTGAAAGGTTTGAGAGGTTTTTCGACGATGTAAACATGATGGAAGTTGGAGAAGGTTCTAGCAAAGCAGATGTGCAGTTTGTCGGGCCGAGTGTAAAGCTTAACAATTGGGAGGCTACTCATCTCCCTACCCAAAAGGAGTTTTGGTAGTTTGTTTTATTTTATTTCAGTTTATCTGAATTATTCCAGGGTTGTAATTCAGATTCTATGTTCCGTCCGTTTGGATGTATAAACCTTGTTATCTTTTATTTTCAATGAAATGTAATTTCCCTATTTCATCATTCCTGATATTTTAATTTTAATTTTTATTTTTCCTTGTACAGTTCTTTTTATGCTGGTTTCAATGACATGACATGCATAAAGAATCTTCGGCCCAGTCTTAAAAGTCAATATAATTCTGAAATAGTAATTCAAGAAATAGAGTGTGATGATGAATTAGAATATTATGAGGATGAGGCCTTTGGAGAGATTAGTAAGGAGTTAAATCATTTTGAAGAAAACCCCAAGCCTAACCTGAATGATACAGAAGCAATCAATTTAAGGGACCCATATAATTTCAGAGAAACTAAGATAAGTGTCCATCTTGAACCGCAAATCAGGGAAGAGATAATTAAATCATTGTTCGAATACAAAGATATTTTTGCATGGACATATGACAACATTCCGGGTCTAAGCACTGACTTGGTGGTTCACAAATTGCCTACTGACTTGGCATTCCTTCCTGTCAAGCAGAAGTTGAGAAAGTTCAAAACTGACATGAGTGTGAAGATTAAAGAAGAGGTCACAAAGCAGTTTGATGCAAAGGTCATTCAAGTCACGCGGTATCCCACTTGGTTAGACAATGTTGTGCCTGTGCCAAAGAAGGACGGTAAGACCAGAGTGTGTGTTGATTACCGTGATCTCAACATGTCTAAATTATGATGATAACTTCCCACTACCAAATATCCACATTTTGATGATAATTGTGCTAAGCTTGAGATTAGATCTTTTGTGGATTACTATGCGGGCTATCATCAGATCTTAATGGATAAGGAAGATGCAGAAAAGACGGCATTCATCATGCCATGGGGAGCATATTGCTACCGGGTCATGCCTTTCGATTTGAAAATGCTAGGGCAACTTACATGATGGCAATGGCGACCATATTCCACGACATGATACACAAGGAGATCGAGGTTTATGTGGATGATGTGATCATAAAGTCCAGAAAGCAGTCTGACCACGTTAGAGATTTGAGAAAGTTCTTCCAAAGGCTCCGCAGGTACAATCTTAAGCTCAATCCTGCAAAGTACGCATTCGGTGTTCTATCTGGAAAACTGCTGGGATTCATAGTCAGTCGTCGAGGTATTGAATTGTACCCGTCAAAGATCAAAGCTATCTAAGAACGCCACCCCCAAGGAACAAGACTGAGGTAATGAGTCTATTAGGGAGGTTGAACTATATCAACAGGTTTATTGCTCAGCTTATGACAACTTGTGAGCCTATCTTCAAGCCGTTGAAGAAGGATGCTACTGTCAAGTGGACTGATGAGTGTCAAGAAGCATTCGATAAGATAAAGGGTTACTTATGAAACCCACCTCTGTTGGTCCCACCAGAACCGATGAGACTTTTGATTCTGTATTTAACGGTCTTAGACAATTCATTTGGTTGTGTATTGGGTCAGCATGACATAATCGGTAGGAAGGAGCAAGCCATCTATTATCTCAGCAAGAAGTTCAAATTTTATGAGGTTAAGTACACTCACCTTGAAAGGACCTGCTGCGCCCTAACTTGGGTAGCACAGAAGTTGAAGCATTATTTGTCATCCTACACTACTTACCTTATTTCTCGTTTGGATCCATTAAAATATATCTTTCAGAAGTCTATGCCCACAGGGAGGCTCATAAAGTGGTAGATCTTGCTTACAGAATTTGACATCGTCTGTGTGACTCGGACTGCGATGAAAACCCAAGCATTGGCTGACCATTTGGCCGAGAACCCGGTGGACGAAAAATATGAACCTTTGAAGACTTACTTCCCTGATGAAGAGGTGATGCACATTGACGCGTTGGAACAGGTTGAAAAACTAGGTTGGAAACTTTTCTTTGATGGAACTGCTAACATGAAAGGCATTGGGATAAGAGTTGTACTGATTTCTGAGATAGGGCATCACTACCATGTTACGGCTCAGGTTCGTTTCTACTGTACCAACAACATGGTTGAGTAGGAGGCATGCATTTTAGGTTTGAGGTTAGCTATAGACATGGGTGTCCAGGAAGTCTTGGTCTTGGGAGACTCGGACCTTCTAGTGCACCAGATTCAAGGAGAATAGGAAACACGGGATTTAAAACTCACATCGTACCGACAATGTTTGCATGATCTTTGTCAATGGTTTCAATTAGTAGAGTTCAGGCATATTCGAAGGATCTATAATAAGGCTTATCTTGACCCTTTGCATATTCAGGTCTGCAATCAGCATACTTACTGTAACATGGTGGAAGAAGAACTTGATGGTGAGCCGTGGTTCCATGATATTAGGGAGTATATCAGGATGAAGGTGTATCCAGTACAAGCCACAGGTGATCAAAAGAGAACAATTCATCATTTAGCAAGTGGATTTTTCTTCAGTGGAGGAGTTTTGTACAAAAGAACTCCAGATCTCGGATTGATAAGATGCATATATGCTAGACAAGCCACGACTATCATGACCGAAATACATTCCAGAGTCTGCGGACCGCATATGAGTGGGTATGTTCTGGCAAAAAAAATTCTTCGAGCGGGATATTATTGGCTCACCATGGAGCGAGATTATATCAGTTTTCTGCGCAAGTGCCATCAATGCCAAGTACACGGAGATTTGATTCATGCTCCGCCATCCGAATTGTACACAATGTCCGCACCATGGCCTTTTGTTGCTTGGGGTATAGATGTCATCGGACCAATTGAGCTAGTAGCATCCAATGGGCACAGGTTCATTCTGGTAGCCATCGACTATTTTACCAAGTGGGTTGAAGCTAAAACTTTCAAGTTTGTGACCAAGAAAGCAGTGATCGATTTTGTTCATTCAAATATCATCTGTCGGTTCGGGATCCCAAACGTAATCATCACAGATAATAGTGCTAATCTCAATAGTCATTTGATGAAAAAGGTATGTCAACAGTTTAAGATTACGTATCGCAATTCCACCCCATACCGCCCCAAGGCGAATGGAGCAGTCGAGGCAGTCAATAAGAACATAAACAAGATACTTCGGAAAATGGTAGAAGGTTCCAAGCAATGGCACGAAACGTTACCCTTTGCGTTGTTGGGTTATCGTACTACTGTTCGCACTTCAGTAGGTGCAACTCCTTATTTGTTGGTATATGGCACTGATGTAGTGATACCCACGGATGTTGAAATCCCATCCCTCTGGATTGTTGTTGAAGCCGTGATTGATGATGATGAATGGGTCAAGGCCCGTTTAGAGCAATTGAGTTTGATTGATGAGAAGAGATTGTCAGCAGTGTGTCATGGCCAGTTATATCAGAAGAGAATGGCAAGAGCATAAAACAAGAAGGTGCATCCCCGAAAATTTGAAGTGGGTCAACAAGTATTGAAACGTATCCTTCCACATCAGGCTGAAGCAAAAGGCAAGTTCTCCCTAAATTGGCAAGGGTCGTTTATCGTAACAAGAGTGTTGTCCAATGGTGCTTTGTATTTAACAGATATTGAAGGCAAATGTGTAGATATGGCTATCAATTCTGATACAGTCAACAGATATTATGTATGATTTCTTTGGTTTAAATTGTATTTGTTTGTACTTGGCATGTTTTGAAGATTGGAATGACGAAGGCATTTTGTTCCGCTATCTAAACATTTTATCCGTTGTTACCCCTTTGAGCCTTATTTGTTTATTTCCTTTCATACCCCTCTTTTGGAATCAGTAACAAAACTCATAAACGCGAGCGCAAAGATAAGTAAAGGAAAAGAGAGGGAAAAAAAGAATGAAAAAGAGAAAAACAAAAAAAAAGAAAAAAAACAACAACAAGAAAGAAAAAACAAAGGGGAAAAGAAAAAAAGAATAAAAGAAGAGAAAGGAAAAAGAGAAAGAAAAATCACAACGACAAAATAATTTCTATGAAATGAACTACGTTCGACCTGATTCCTTTTAAGGATACATAGGCGGCCTCACGGTTCGGTCCCATCAAAATACAAAAAGTCAAAAGTCCCCAAGCAAAGAAACTGGGGCAGAAGTTGCGGTTGTTGTAAGAAATCTGATTCCAAAAGTTGTAATTTTGAACCCATTCGAATTGTTTTGAGCCTTTTTGATATCCTTTCTTTTTAACCCTATCCAAAAGCCCACATTACGGTCCAAAGAAAAACCTTCCGATCAGTTTTCGAGAGATGCCAAGTCAAGGAAATAGAGGTGATTCATATGAAGGGCAACACTCCAGTCTAAGCAGGAAAAATAAAAAATGAGAGAGTATTATTGGTGAAAACCCTTGCGGGCACCGTAAGGCGACGGAATCTGAGAGAAATTAAAATGAGAGTCTTATTGGTGAAAATCCTCACGGGCACCGTAAGGCAACAGTGAGTTGAGAGATGAACAAATAAGAGAGGTTTGTCGATGAAAACCCTTTAGGGCACCGCAGGCCTAACAAGGTCAGTCATTGGGCAAAGAAATTAGGTCATGAAGATCTTGGGGCACAAGTATGACAACTGAAATTGATTGATTGGACAGACTGGGCTGATTAATCCGAAATACATGTCATGATCATTGGTACCAGCTTCTCCACTCAGATAAGTCTCTTTTCTTTTTCCCCTTCAAACAGTCATCCAGTTTTGGATTTTTCTTCCTTATTCCTAACTCTCAAAGTCATTGCATTTCATTTCTTTTGAGTTTATTTCTAAGATGTTTCCAATGTTAGTTTTGTTTAAGTAAATAAGGAAGGATTTCAAAGCTCACTACTAACTTCTAAAATTTCACAAAGCACGGTGTGGACAAAGCATGCCAGAGATTAGTATGATGTAAAGTGGGACATAAAGTGTCAGTGAAAGTTCCATCAGTGGAACAGTTTAGTAATTTCGCGGGAGATGCAGAGGTTCAGATAGAAGGGTCAGAAATATAAAATAACAGTTTGGGTGTAGAACACTCGGGTCATCCAGGGTCCTGTGGTTAAGGATCAGTCAGAAAGTCAAGCAATTCTTGACTAGTTAAGGGCAACCAGTCAAAGCAAAGCACGACAAGGGAAGATCCACCTTCAGCAAGAATTCCACAAACTAACCACCACATTTTTAAACTAACAAAACTTCTCTTTGATTTGAAACAGGGGCAGAAAATTTCATTTGTTTCGGAGAAACCCTCCGTAAGGAAAAGCAGGTACCAGACAGGTTTGACCGTAAAATCTCAGGATCCTCCTGGATAATGGGACCTAGTTTAAAATTCAAAACATTCTTGAGTAACAAGATCTAGCATAAGTATACCCCGAAAGGAATATAAGTTGGCTTTAAATTTTTATTTCTTATGATAGGATTCAATTCGAAATTTTCAGGCCCCTCCTGAATAATGGGACCCAGCTTTAAGATTTCCATTAGATAATAAGATTTAGCGTATGTTCTGCTGTAGGGGAGTATAATTCAGCCTTAAAAGTTGTCATTCTTAAGATAAGACTTGATTTTGATTTTCAGGACCCTCCTGGATAATGGGATGTAGTTTTAAAACTTTCTTAGATAACAAGACTTAGCGAAAGTTATACCTTTGGAAGATATAATTTAGCTTTAAAATTGTCTTTTAACTAGAAGTTTTCAGGACCTTCCTGGATAATGTGATCTAGCTTTCAGATTCTTAGAGATATTTGGTAGCATGATTCAATTAACACTCATAGATGTGCCCAACTACCAATAATATTGTGACACATGTAAAAACAGAAAGAAAATACAATAAAATACCTAATTTACACCATAATTAAAATTTCTTCTTTAAAAAAAGAAAAAATAAATAAAAAAGATCCCCCTTTCCCGCTTTTAGTAATTCCTTCCCCCCTGCCCCAACCCACTTAATCATCTTCTCCACAATCTTTCCACCATTAACGCCATAGTTAGTAGCACCGTGTCCCATTTTCTCTTGCCAATGGAGCTTGACTCTTAGAGATGAATAAGAGCTAAAGATGCTCATCTTCTTCTACAAAAAGTTTTTTTTTATTAAAATCACCATTGTCATAACACTACCACTACCGCCATTTATTTTTGAGCAAAATCCACAAACACTATAAACCCCCTTTTCAAACCAATTCAATTAGAAAAAAAATTGAAGTCAAAGAAAGAATTAGCAGATCTGAAAATAAAATTATGAAAAAATATAGAGAAACTAGTCATTGATTTCATTAGCAAATCTGAAAGGGTTAAATCTTGGAGGAGATGACTAATAATTTAGAACTTGGATCTAGCTCTATAATTATTGTTGTGTTTTAGAGTTTAATCTATGGAGAAGACAAAGTGGGTGGCCAGGGGAAGAGGAAAACGTGTGGGGTGGTAGGGTGTGGAAAAGGGACCAAATTATTTGGAGATGAAATAGTTCAAAATAGAAAAAGAAGAATTGACTCAAAAAACGTTTAAAAGTAAAAAAGGCTGGCATATGGCGTTTAAGTAATGATTAAGACCCAAACTTTTTACATTCACCCGCCTCTTTTACGTGTAAAATACGGGCGCGCCATCTGTCAAATGTGGTGTGTACTAGATACACTTTAGTAAGGTTGCGTGTGTAATATTATTATCATCCACAGAAAGTGTGTAAGGGGGATTTGGGCCATAGATCAGGTGGCAACCTATGTATTTTATCTTCCTAAAATTAAGTCCTGTATTTTTAAATTGTTAATTATATATTATAAATCATTTTAGTGCTTCCAATTAGATTTTAGAAATTTATTTACAATTTTTTATAAATTAAATGGGGAAAAAGGGCTATTTAACTTATAGCCACATTTGGCCTCTTAATTTAGCCTAAATCCAACCCCAATACCAACCCCAATTAAACCAACCCAAGACCCAAGCCCAATCCTAATTTACCCGACCCACAGCCCGTTTAAACGACCCGCCCGACTCCCCGTTTAATCTAGGTCGTTGATCAAAATGATCAACGACCACATTTCAACCTTACCATTTTAACTACCCATTATCCCCCCCCCCAAACCCTACTCATTTGGCATCACCAGTCACCTTTGAACCCCCCCATTTTCTCAAACTCTCTCGAAGCTTCTCAAACCCTAGCCGCTTCCCACCACTTCCGCCCTAAAAGCCACCAGAATCCATGGCTTCCAAGGCTATGGAAGTCTTATACCCGCCTCCTATGGCTCCTAAACACCTGGTTTATGAAAGTTTAAGTCCTGACCATGAAGAATCTCGGTCCAGGCTTCGTTTGATTCTAGTTCTATAGACATCTCCGACCTTGCTCCGGCATGCCATGGCTGTTCGAGCCTGATTTCGACTTCTCCGGCTTAGATCAGTGACTTTTCCAAGTTTTCTCACTACTAGGGTACTTCTGAAACCCTAACCCTTCGAGGTCTTTCCGATTCTTTTAGATCCGTTGTATATTTGTGTTTTCTCTAAGCTCTTAAGCATTTTTTTCAAAGTTCTTTCAAAACTACACCTTCCGAGCCTTCATCTTTTTCCGATTTAGGGTTTCGTCAAGTTGTCCTTTAAAATTTCTCTGATCTTTAGCATGTTTTACTGTGTTTCTTATATATATTTCTTATGTGCTTCTTCTACTGTATTTTCTATGTATTTCTTCTACTGTATTTCCTATGTGTTCTTCTACTGTATTTCCTATATTGTTTCTTCTACTGTATTTCCTGTGTTGTTCTTTCTACTAAATTTCTTATGGTATTTCTTCTATTGTGTTTCTTCTATGTGTTCTTCTGTTATGCTTCTGTATTTCTTGTGTCCTTACTTCTACTGTATTTCTTATGTAGTGTCTCTTACTGTATTTTTATATTATTTCTCCTACCTTGATTCTTATACTGAAAGATGCATGTTAAAAGTCTCAATTTCTTTCTAAGATTTCGGAAGTTATTTCGTCAGTATTTTTTGCCTTGATTACTTGCCCTTTCATCTCTACGCTCGATTAATGACAAAAACCCAAAAATTTGGGGTTTCATTCTAGTATTGAGACCATTGGCTACGTGATTTGCTTGGGCTTCCTCTCTGAACTTGCTTGATTTTTTGGACCTATTCGGGTTCCTAGAGTTGTTTCATCTACTGCTTCATTAAGTCTCAAAACCATTACTTCAATTTTGTTTCTTCATGTGATTCTGGCTTTTGCTAAACTCTATAAGACCTTTACTTGACCCCTTTTTCGCATACTATTTGACACTCTCTCTTCTCTATTGCTGAATTACCATATTCCTATGGTCTACTGCTTACTTATTTTGTAATTGCATGATAGTTTCACTTTGTCCTAAATTCAGTCTCGCATTCCTGTTACTTGTGTACTCTTTATATGTGCTGAACGTCCCTTCTAAGTGGCTTTCAACTGTGATTGATTTCAGACTTCCTTTGTATAAGGTTGATTGATTTCTTTCCATGTTTGCTGACTTCCCTGTTACTCGATTTGAGTCAAAGGTTTTCCTTAATTTTTTCTGACTTAGTTCATTCATGGACCAGTAAATCTCTGATCCTTGATTTACTGGCTACTAATTGATTTTTTCTTGCCTTATTTATGCAATCGTGTATTTCAAAATTCTGCCCTTAAGTAACTATTTATGTATTTACCCCTAATTGCATGCTTTGTACAAGATGTTTATTTGATTTCTTCCCTTAAATAGTTTTCCCATTTGAATCTGAGTTCCTTAATTAAAGGAAGTTTTGTGTGATTGATCCTTAATTGATATTTAGTTCCTTAACTATTTTCTTACCTTATTTCTACATGATTTTCACACTATAAATGCACGACTCTTTCATTAACACAAATCACTCATTCATAGTCTTTGTGAACTTACACTTATACACAATAATATTCTCTCTTCCTGCCTGCACTGTGGCCTGTTTACAAGACCTACTGCTTTTCTCTATTTATTTCTTTGAAAATGGTATGTCCTAATTTAAGCTTTATGCACCACAATAATGTGTTTATTTACTGCTCTTTGTATCTATGTCTACTTACTGTTTCTGTATAGTTCAACACTCGAATTAGCATGCTGATTTCTTTCTGCCTGTTTCTATTATGAATCCCTGTTCCCCACCCCATTGTATGTTTAAGCTATGGATTGGAGCATGGCAATATGTAAATTGTTGCCCATAAACCAAACCTGATCCTTTGGGATCCTAGCCTCCATTTATGTGTGTTTGGACAAGCTTATGGTATGCTAGCATTCTCCATTGCTGGGCATGCCCACAACCTGCCCTTGCCTCTTTCATTTTCCCTATTCCCCTGAACCCCTTATGTATACTTATTTCCCTCTCCTTTTCCCTTTTTCCCTCTCAGAATTCTGCTTCTGCACTTGCACTCTTTCTTAGTCTCTTAAGTTTTGCCCCCCTCTTGTGAGCCTTGCCTTGGGACCTTGAGTTCCCTCTGAACTTTGACACTTCAGGGTTGGCCCTTCCACTCTGCACTTGTCCTAATCTGATAATGTATCTGGGTGTGAGCATTGCCCGGAGTCGCCTTTGAGGCTCTTAGGGAACTTTGACACATCCAACTGGGAGAAAGGCTTTGGATCATGATCTTTTGGAGTTGTTTACCTCATATATCAGACACGAAGTCTGAATCAGGCTCTCCTTGGTTGTACTTTTAATTTCTGATGTATATTTTACTTTATTTTGGGTTGTAATAATTTGTAATAAACTCTTGGGATAGCTAGTGAAAAAGGGTGGGTAATTATGTATGCAAAGGGTAGATATCATGCCTATAGGTATTTCTGAATTTCTGACATAGATATCATGTCTATAGGTATTTCTAAATTCCTCTTTTCTCACATTGATACCATGTCTATAGGTATTCTTGATTTCTGCATTTCTCACGTAGATATCATGCCTATAGGTATTTCTGAAATCTACATTTCTCACATAGATGCCACGTTTATAATTCTATATTCTCTCATATAGAAATCATGTCCATAAGTATCCGGAAATCTGAATTTTGTATATGCATATTGAAAATATGCCTATAGGTTCTTCTGAATCTTGTATATCCATTATTTATCTAGCAATCATGTTCATAGGTCTTAAACGGTAAACTGCAATTAGATATCATGTTCATAGGCATTAATTGAAATTCAACATCTAGATATCATGTTTATAAGGCTTCTGCATTTTCACCATGTCTATAAAAGGGTTTAAAATCAACAACACATAGAAAGCATGTCTATAGGAGCTATTAATCGAATCTGAATCGCTCCATTCACGTATAAGGCTAAAACCAGTAATAACGATGTATCATCGTTTACAGGGTTCACAACCTTCGTAAAAACTTGCCTTTCTTTAATAATATGACTGTCTTTTAACCAGTAGGTATTCAGTTTACTATTATTGTGTTCAGAATTCAGTAGGTGCCATGCCTATAGGATCTTTGTCCAACAATTAGGTAAGCCTTTGGGTAAAGTTTAAGTTAAATCAGTTCTGTAAATAACTACAACCAGCAGGCAAGCCTGAGTCGGGCTTCCTATCAGAATTATGTAATAAATCAGTCTGCCTCAACCTTTAAGTTTTCGCATGCTTAGAACTTAATCAGACCTTAACTAGTATGTGTAAGTCATGCTAAATTATGTGTTTCTTTTTCTAAAGGAGGTATATCTGAGCCTTTTTATTTGTTATGTGCTTTCCCTCAATTTGCTGTACATGTTTTTGTATGTCGCCTTAGAATGTTTACCTTTAAAACCACAAATAAGCCTAATATCCCTCCCCTTTAGGATTAGTAGTCCTAAATGCCTCCGGGACTGATAGGGTTGGGACGGTTAATAGCATGCAATAAGTAAACGAGACCACTACATGCTTTAATACCTTAACAGGGTGGGAAAAGGTATATATGGATATGATGACCACACGATAATGCCACGCGTAGCCCCTTACTGAGGAGTGATTACCGGGCATTGTGTGGGGTGATCCATATTGTTAATAAACCTAGGACCCCCCTTTACCTTCTTTCTTGTTGCTTTTAAAAGAATTTCAAACTCTTTCTCTTTAAGAAAAATGAGCTTTCTTTTAGTCCTTTTAACTTTATTTGTTTGTAAACCCTTATGTGAAAATCCCTTCCTAGTTGAAGTTTTATTCATCTACGTGTTATTTGTATCCAGATTCACAATAATAGTCTGACCAAGAACCACACTAGTGGATTCTGAGGGGTGCCTAACACCTTCCCCTTAGGATAAATTCAAGCCCTTACCCAATCTCTGGTTACTCAAATCAAACCCTTCTTAGTGTCCTAATGCACTTTAATTATTAGGTGGCGACTCTTCAATTCAAACCCAAATCCTGAAAGGGAACGAGTTGTCCTCCCAAATGTCACAAACCTGATTTCGCGAGAAAAAGGGGGCACGACAGCATGGCGACTCCGCTGGGGAATCTTTTAGGCTTTTACCATTTCAGACTTTTATTGTGAATTTATGCTTCTTTATGCACAATTATTCGTTTATTTTTCTTTAAGCATTCAATTTTCTTTTCAATTACAAAAAGGACTTATCTCCTTCTCTTTTCTTTACTGCTTTTCATTACTCTTGCTTTACATTATTAAACTGTTGTATTTACTACTTTCTAAACGTGCAAATACATGACTGCATGCCTTTAATTGTTGCATAATCATGCTCAACATCATATTCCACTCGTACCAAACAAAATCCTATAGCAATGGTTATTATGAGTGGTTTTGCTCTTCCGATATTATCACCCCCTTAATCCGGCAAAGACATATTTGCGGTAAAACCAGTCGATCAACGGTATAGTCGACGATTCCGCGTCTTTCCCTCTTGAGTTGTCCGCTCAAGGGTACCAGTCTAAAACCTCATAGAAACCTTACTCTGATTGAAATTGTACATGCATCATGGTCAAACCTAGTCGAGTCAGTTATGTTGTCTACATAATGACTCTTTAAGATAGTCTTGTCCAAAGTCCACTGGGTTTCCCTAAACCCAAACGGACATTATCACGTTCTGTGTATTTATTTGGAGAACTAAATGCTTTTATGCTAATTGTTGATATTAAATAGTCGAGTCTGGTGGGGGTAAGGGACTAACCCTTTGTCTGCAGAAATATGAGGCACGAAGTCCCCAGATTCGGCATGGTCACCAACATCCACTCCAAACTGCTAAGCTGGTGGAAGGATTTTCACTCCAGTGATCAGACTCTTATCTGGAAATATTTGGGGAACCTACCCTCTCTCTTGGAAATTCAATCCAATAACAAGATCATAGAAACTGCTACTTTGTTCTGGGATTGTGAGCTGTCAGTATTCCGCTTTGGGGATATTGAAATGACATCCCTGTTAGAAGAAATAGGGGGATTGACTAGTATAACATGGGAAACTCTGGGATTGTTGATCCCTGAGAACCGCAAGAGCAGGGGTTTACTCAAGATTATGGGTTTGAAGAAAAATCCTAAACTGACATGTCTGAAAGACTCCTATATCCCTTTTGATTATTTGTACGAAAGGTACGGACATAGCAAATCCTACCGTACCTATCTTGACGAATTTTCCATCACATCCTTGGGACATATTCACCGAAGGGTCTTTGTGTTCATGTTTTGCTTCCTGGGATTGATTGTGTTTCCAACTAAGAAGGCAAGAATCCACACCAGACTAGCTATGTAACTAAGACTCTAATGGAGGGAATTGACGGACAACCATTCAGCCTCGTACCAATGATCATTGTAGAAATGTATCGAGCCCTAGAAAAGTGTCAACAGGGAGCCAAACACTTCGAAGGCTGTAATTTGCTACTTCAACTTTAGCTCATAGAACACCTCCAAAAGGGTGAGTACCGGCAGGAAATCCATCGGAGGGACTGGGATGATCATATCGCTTTTCATCATCCGAACCGAATGAATTACATGCCTGACATGTTCGCCCAATCGGAGAATGCTAGAGAATGGGTCGAACTCTTCGAAAATCTGGCTGAGGACCAGGTACAATGGATGTTCGAGTGGTTCCCAATCGAGGAGTTTATCGTTCGATCCATGGGCGCACCTTTTCTGATACTAATCGGCTTAAGAGGAACATACCCTTACATACCTCTTCGGGTTATGAGACAAGCGGGCAGGAAGCAGGTTATACCCCGAGTCAACAAGATAATCACTTCCAGGCTGACTTCCAAAATGACGATAGTCCTTATAGGTGCCAGGCTCAGCACATGCGGCACTGCAAGATTATCTTGGGAAGGGATACCATCGAACTAGACAGATACCATGCAGGTTGTGCTCCTTATTATTCGGGCTGGTTGGAGGATAATCATAGTGGTCTAGGCCAGCCTAGATTTGTTCGATGTAACAGGATCATAGATGAAAAGGTCGAAGTACAGGTCAAGTACAACCATCTGCAAAAGAGAATCCGAGAATGTGAAACCGAGCACCGTGAGATATAGGAAGCTAATCAAAAACTAATTGAAGAATGGAAAGATATGGCTGTCAGCGCCAAAAAATGACTGGGGTAACTGGTGCGAGGTATAGTGGAGTTGGAAAAGAGGTTTCTGAAGAGGGTCGAAGATTGTCGGACTGCTGAAGGAAATAAAGGCGAACATCTAGCCCGAGCGTACTTGCTGTTGGGACTGCGCGAGCTAGGGAAGTTGTTTGATGGAGACAATGATGCCGAGTCTGGGAAGGTCCCTCTGGGACCAAATAGATAGTAGTTTTCATTTTTGCTTTACAAAATGTAATAAGGCCAATGACCATTAGTGATTTTTATTCCTTGCATATTTAGTGTCGTTTTGGGATTCGTCTACCTTTTATCAATAAAATGAGGCATTTAGCATTCTAAGTTCTCCAAGTAAACTTGTCGCTAGGCCTATCTCGGTCACAACGAGGCCCCCATAATTAGGACACGCTTTATATTTCTGCACTATGTGTTTAAATATTGCAACATTTTTTTTATGATCACCAATGACTTGTTACCTTTTGTTTTTACTTTTTGTTTATTCCCTTCCCAAAAGGTTAGTTCGTGAACTCTGGCAATATCATCATATTTTACGAGATCCAGGGGCCCTCCACCTACTCCTCTTCTCAGTCCTGTCAAGCACAAGAACAAAGGGAAAATGGAAGATTCGAACAATGCTAAAAAGGAGAACTCAACTGAACGGGTAGAGGTGACCCATGGTCATGGTACTCTGGTCCCCAAGGAAATGCATCCCAACTAGAACAAAAGCTGTTGAAGTTTCAGGAAGAACTTGATCAAGTACGGAATCTGGCAAATCTGTCATTTTCCCTCACCACTCCAGAGGTTACTTTCCCAAATACTCAGAATCTTGTACCTCTACAAAATATCCCAAAGCAACAAAACCACCCCATTCCTCACCACCACTACAATACTTGTCATACCTCAAATAATACCCCACTGCTCATACCAGAACTCCACAAATGACCACTGCTACACCCAGCATAATACCCCTATCTACATGGAAACTGTGTCGCACTCCACCCAACCTATTTCAAGCACACCCGAGTCCGATGATAAGAACTTGCTCATCAAAAACCTGGCCAAAGAACTTAAAAAGTTGACTAGCAGAATTCAAGACGTTGAAGGTAGTAAGGGAATTGAGGGGCTAAACTATAAAGATCTTTGCATACAGCCCAATGTCGAACTCCCCAAGGGGTACGAACCTCCTAAGTTTGAAATGTTCGATGGTACATAGGATCCAAGGGTCCATTTGGGAACGTACTATGACAAATTGGTTAGAGTAGGAAAAGACGAGAAAATCCGCATGATGCTTTTCATGAGTAGCTTGAAGGGATATGCCTTATCTTGGTACATCAGCCAAGATCCGAAGAAGTGGTCAAACTGGGTGAGCATGGCATCCGATTTTATGGACAGATTTAGGTTCAACAAAGAGAATGCACCAGATGTGTTCTATATTCAAAATTTGAAGAAGAAACCCATATAAACATTCTGTGAGTATGCTACTCGATGGAGGTCAGAAGCTGCTAAGGTTAGGCCTGCTTTGGAAGAAGAGAAAATGAACAAATTCTTCGTTCGCGCCCAAGAACCACAGTATTACGAGAGGCTGATGAACGAAGGCCACAAATTTTCTAACATTATCAAGCTGGGAGAAAGAATCAAAGAGGGCATCAAAAGCGGTATGGTTACGAATTTTGAAGCTTTGCAAGCTACAAAAAAGGCCTTACAGTCAGGCAGTGTGTTTAAGAAAAGGGACGTAGGAGCCGTAATGGTGGCACAAAGAACCAAATCTCCCGTCAAATACCAAACATACCCAATGCCTCCAATCACATATCAGCCTACCCCAAACTACCAAGCACCCTTACCCTCTTACCAAACTCCACTACTCACTTATCAATCACCTCCCGCATATCAGCCCACTTCACCTAAATACTCCCAACCAGCACATGTTTACCAAGCCTACAACACTCAACCATCCCACACCAATCCCCTCCTCAATGCCAAAACTTCCCTAGACCTCGACTAAACTTTGATCGAAGACCCCAAAAATAGTACACGACCATTGCTGAACCTATCGACCAGTTGTATGAAAGACTCAAAACTGCTGGTTACGTCACTCCTATCCCCGCTGCTCCTGAGAACCCTTCTTAGTGGGTTAATCCAAATAAGTCCTATGCATACCATTCCGGCATGAAAGGACACACCATTGATGAATACCGCTCTTTGAAAGACAAAATCCAAGCTTTAATTGATAACAAGATTATTATGGCAAAGGAGCCTTCTTTGAATATCCACAATAACCCTCTGCCAGATCAGAAAGGTGGAGGCGTTCACATGATTTAAATAGAGGATGATTGGGATCCCAAGGGATCGATCGGTTTGATCACAGAGGGTGGTGATCCAAAGAAGCCAATAGTCACCCTTAATCAGATCGTAGTCTAGATTCAGCCCTCCGGGGACGCCGAGGTAAACGTCTCTATGCCACTCGAGTTTGAAGCACCATCCTCTACAAAGATGCCAGCGCCGATTGAGGTTGAGTTTATGTCACCAGCAAACGTGCCTACACCCTTTGAGGTTGCAGTTTTACCACCTAAAGGGGATGCTCCGTTCAGAGTGAAGATAGCCACACCAATTCCAGTGGCAATGTCGGTAGTAACACCATTCCATACAAATGCCATAACTTAGGACTACACAGCCGAAGCAAGAATGAAAGGGAAGGTCAAGTTCGAGGAAGCCATTGTGGCATAGGGTATGACAAGAACCGGTAGGGTTTATACCCCGAAATATTTGGTTGAGTCAAGCAAGCAGGCCTCCAGTTGGCTAACCATCACTGAAACTGGGCCCGACGATCTCTAGAGAAATATACAAGCCAAAGAATACTAAGTCATTGATCAGCTGAACAAAACATAGGCACAAATTTCTATCCTTGCTTTGCTACAAAGTTCCAATGCACACAAGAATACCTTGCTGAGAGTGTTGAGTGAGACATATGTACCAAGTAACATCACCAGAGGAGAAATGGAAAACATGGTAGGACAGGTATTGGAAAGTCACAAGATCACTTTTCATGAGGATGAGCTGCCACCCGAAGGGTTGAGTCACAACAAGGCATTGCACATCACCATGCAGTACGAAGATTACTTTATCACCAGGATTCTAATTGACGGAGGGTCCAGCCTCAACATTTTTCCAATGGTAACACTCAGAACACTGGGAAAAGGACTGCACGATATCAAAGACGGGGTGATCAACATTAAAGCTTTAGATGGTTCCCCAAGGTCCACCATTGGGAAAATTAGCCTGTGTTTGCAAATGGGGCCTACTTGGTTTGATGTTGATTTTCAAGTAATAGACGTGCTGGCATATTACAATCTATTGTTGGGACGACCATGGATTGATGCCTCTGGGGCCGTAGCGTCAACGCTACATCAGGCAGTGAAGTTTGTGTGGAATCATCAAGAGGTGATCATTCACGACAACAATAGCAATCCCATATATATTCGTCAAACTATCCTAGCAATAGGAGGAAGAATAAGGATAGGCGGGGAAACTTACCACCACATCAACTGAGTCAACGCCGTCGATAAAGACAAATGGTGGGGCAACAAAATTGAAAGCATACTGAACTAGAGCGGATACGAACCTGGCAAGGAACTTGGGAAGAACCTCCAAGGAATCGCTAAGCCTATCAAACTAAAGAAACATGGCACTACCTTCGGTCTGGGATATGAGTATACCTAGAAAGAATTCAACAACTGGTCGCCACCATGGCGTGGTCCTTACTACCCATTGGAGCAGCCAATACGATGCTTGGAACAGACTTTCCAACCGGCCGAAATTATCTACAGGTCAGAAGAAGAGGAAGCACTGGCAGTAGTGAGGAATTTGTTTCTTGAAGATGATGACATGGATTGTTGTGTCGTTTTCGAGGAGTAGGGGAAGGAAGGCCCTTCCATACAAGCTGTAAGCAGAGGAGCATGCCTCAATAACTGGACCATCAAAACCACCAGAGCTCGGCGAGCCTTGGGGTAGCAAGGCTGAACAAGCGTCATGCACTATCTTTTATTTTACTAGTTAACTTTCCTTTCGCATTTTTAATTTCCCAAAAAGATCTCCAATGTTCAAAAACAGTTATGGAATTTATCAAAGCATTTCGGTTTTTTTATAAATCTTACTCTTATTATTTTCTCTCATTACCTTACTTATACAACATTACTATTACTTATCTTGATGAACCAATGACTGTGACATGCAATGAGACAATGCAACAAATAGACATAGACTTAGAGAAAGATGACATACCGGAAGAGATTGTTAAAGAAGTCGAGAATTTTGAAAATAGGCCAAAGTCCAACCTGGACGAGACTGAGATTGTTAACCTGGGAGATGAAGAGAATGTCAAAGAAACACAAATCAACGTTCACTTGTCGTCATTAGAAAAGAAGGAATACATAGAGTTTCTAAGAGAATATGAGGACATATTCGCCTGGTCATACGATGACATGATTGGTCTGAGTATGTCTATTGTGGCACACAAACTGCCGACTGATCCGACATGTCCACCGGTAAAATAGAAGCTCAGAAAGTTCAAGCCAGATATGAGTTTGAAAATCAAGGAAGAAGTCACCAAGCGGGTCAAAGCTAAAGTCCTCAGGGTAGTTGAGTATCCGATATGGTTAGCTAACATTGTGCCAGTACCAAAGAAGGACGGGAAGGTCAGGGTCTGTGTCGACTACCGGAATCTCAACCGGGCCAGTCCGAAAGACGACTTTCCTTTACCAATACACATCCCGATCCATCTAAACTACTAGAAGAAATCCATGCTGGGACCTGTGGTCCACATATGAATGGTTTTGTTTTAGCAAAGAAAATACTCCGGGCTGGTTACTTCTGGATGACTATGGAAACTTACTGCATCCAGTATGTCCAGAAATGCCACCGCTGTCAGATACATGCGGACATGATAAAGGTACCTCCCAATAATCTTAATGCAACAAGATCACCTTGGCCTTTTGCCGCTTGGGGAATGGATGTTATTGGTCCAATCGAGCCAGCCGCTTCCAACGGGCACAAGTTCATCCTAGTGGCAATCGACTATTTCACCAAATGGGTCAAAACAGCATCTTACAAACAGTGACTAAAAAAGTCATGGCAGATTTTGTCTGCGACCATATCGTCTGTCGATTCGGTGTTCTAGAGTCAATCATTATTGACAATGGCTCCATCCTCAACAGTGACTTAATGAAAGCCATGTGTGAAACCTTCAAGATCAAACACAAGAATTCCACAGCCTATAGGCCTTAGATGAATGGAGCCTTAGAAGCCGCCAACAAAAACATCAAGAAGATATTGAGGAAAATTATAGAGAAGCATAAGCAATGGCACGAAAAGTTATCATTCGCTCTATTGGGGTATTACACCACAGTCCGCACATCAACTGGGGTAACTCCCTATATGTTGGTTTATGGTACAGAAGTCGTGATTCCCTCCGAAGTAGAAATTCCTTCCTTGAGGATCATACAAGAAGATGAGCTCGACGACACAGAATGGGTGAAAAGTCGTTACGAGTAGCTAGCTCTCATAGATGGAAAAAGAATGAATGCAGTGTGTCACGGCCAGCTTTATCAGAACAGAATGGCCAAAGCCTTCAAAAAGAGAGTCAAGCCGAGACAGTTCACACCGGGGCAGCTAGTATTAAAGATCTTCCCACATCAAGATGAAGCCAAAGGGAAATTCTCTCCCAACTAGCAAGGTCCATACATGGTTCACCGGGTTCTGACAGGAGGAGCCCTTATACTTGCAGAAATGGATGGAGAAGTTTGGCCAAAACCAATCAATTCAAATGTAGTCAAGCACTACTATGTGTAATCTTATACTTTCCTATATGATGTAGCTTGAACTACGTTTGACCTGATTCCCATTTAAGAGGGGATACGTAGGCAGCCTTATGGGTTTAGTCATAGTTCAATAAAATTTTCATCCCCCTCCCCCCCCACCGCAATTGGAAACTGGGGCAGAATTTTGAGGAGGACCCTCAAAATTTCGAAGTAATTTCAGTCGATCATCGCAAGAAGCCGTCAGAAATATCAACCCATTAGACTGGGGCAGAATTTTGAGGAGGACCCTCAAAAATCCGTAGCATGAGAGGTTGCAATGTACTGAACCATGTCAGAGTCGTCGGTTCATCTAAAACTATTTCTTAAATATATACTTATGTCATATTTTACAAACTCATGCATGTTTGTTATCGAAATCGCTTTGTTCAGCAACGCTACCCCAATGATACATACCATATCACCAGATCAAAGCCGAATGGGTCAAACAAGGCCGGCATGGATACGAACTAACCTCCCCTCTACATGACTAACGATTTTTCTTTGGATGCAGACATTTGGATTCCGAAAGCATCTGACATACTATACACCTATGAGACGAACATTGTTCTTGAATACAACTCTCAGAAATGTTGCACTTACCAGTATTTTCCATCCAAAGCACGCCAGTGATATCCCCTATATCACAATAGCCCCAGCGATTACGACATCGTAACTTGCTGCCAGCTAAGAAACTCTGTTACCGTTTGCCACTTTATTTTTCTGCATTGCACAAGGCTACCATTCTACCTTCCAAGACTAAAACACTATCTCCATCTGCATTTTTCTACATTGCATAAGGCTACCATTCTGCCTTCTGAGACTAAACACTATCTCCATCTACATTTTCTGCATTGCATAAGGCTACCATTCTGCCTTCCGAGACTAAGCACTGTCTCTATCTGTATTTTTCTGCATTGCATAAGTCTACCATTCTGCCTTCCAAGACTAAACACTGTCTCCATCTGCATTTTCTTCATTGCATAAGGCTATCATTCTGCCTTCCGAGACTAAACACTGTCTCCATCTGCATTTTCTGCATTGCCTAAGGCTACCATTCTGCATTTCGAGACTAAGCATTGTCTCCACCTGCATTTCTGCATTGCATAAGGCTACTATTCTGCCTTCTGAGACTAAACATTGTCTCCATCTACATTTCTACATTGCATAAGGCTACCATTCTGCCTTCCGAGAGTAAGTTGTCTCCAAATGCATTTCTGTATTGCATAAGGATACCATTCTGCCTTCCGAGACTAAACACTGTCTCCATCTACATTTCCGCATTGCATGGTTGAAATATCGCCACTTTATTTACGCTTGCATGGCTGAAAGATCTCCAATTTATTTACGCTTGGATGGCTGAAAGATCGCTACCTTATTTATGCTTGCATGGTTGAAAGATCACCACTTCTGAAAGATCGCCACTTTATTTACGCTTGCATGGCTGAAAGATCGCCACCTTATTTATGCTTGCATGGCTAAAAGATCTCCACCTTATTTATGCTTGCATGGCTGAAAGATCGCCACATTATTTACGCTTGCATGGATGAAAGATCGCCACTTTAAAAAATCGCCGCTTTATTTATGCTTGCATGGATGAAAGATCGCCACCTACTACATTTCATAGGCTGAAAGATTGCCAAATTATCTGAGGGCGTCATTGTTCGGAGGCATCATTCTCATAGCCCGAGAACGCCATGTCATGGCCTAAAGATCCCTTTAATTTTTTGCACATCATTATTCAAAGGCGTCATGGTTTGGAGGCATCATTCTCATAACCTGAGAGCATCATTTCATAGCCTGCAAATCCTTTATTATACGCTTCATGGCCCATGATGTCATGGTCCGAGGACGTCATCCTAACCATCCAAAGATAACATTCATGGTCCGATGGGAACTTGCATCATGTTTAAATTTATGCACAATATATGCTTCTATTGCTTATTTAAAGGTAAATTGACGAGTAACTACCATCTCGGCAGGAGCGATTCCGCTCCAGTTCCCGCAGCCCTATTAGACCTTAACCATTCATCCCAACCTGAATATTGCATCCGTTCTTGAAAGGTCTCCATCGGCATATTCCGCCGACGGATCTCGAACTACATATGGCCTGATTCCTATAAGACCAGGGATATGTAGGCAACTCGAAAATCAAGTGCGACCAAATTTCTTCAAAACATCGTTCGGTCAAATTGGTTATCATATCTTTACTCGATAACTTTTTCATCCTTCCCGAGTAAAAATGGGCAGCTGTTGATACCCAATTTTTCCCTTTTATATTTTTATGCAAAATATCTTTAAAAATAACATATATATATATATATATATGTGTGTGTGTGTGTGTGTGTGTGTGTGCATATATAAGTATGTCCAAGCATTTTACTATTTTTCCCATAATTTTTAAGGTTTTTAAAACTGATTTATTCCCCCTTTTCATCCATAAAAAACCAATGATTATTTCCAATATTATTATTTTCGTAATTCATATATTGTAATTTTATATTTATGCTAAAATATAGCTAAGGTAATTTTTGCATATTTTTACAAATTTATTTAGTATTTGTTTAAGCTAAATTGCATATAATTGCAATATTAGCCATTTTAAGATTCAATTATGTTTTATATTCCTAAAATTAAGTCCTGTATTTTTAAATTGTTAATTATATATTATAAATTATTTTAGTCTTCCAATTAGTTTTCAGAAATTTATTTACTATTTTTTATAAATTAAATTGGGAAAAGGGGCTATTTAACTTATAGCCTCATTTGGCCTCTTAATTTAGCCTAAATCCAACCCCAATACCCAACCCCAATTAAACCAACCCATGACCCAAGCCCAATCCAAATTTACCCGACCCACAACCCGTTTAAATGACCGCTCGACTCCCCGTTTAATCCAGGTCATTGATCAAAATGATCAACTGCCACATTTCAACCTTATCTTTTTTAATTACCCATTCCCCCCCCCCCCAAACCCTACTCATTTGGCATCACCAGCAGCCGTTGAACCCCTCATTCTCTCAACTCTCTCGAAGCTTCACAAACCTTAGCTGCCTCCCACCACTTCCGCCTTAAAAGCCACCGAAATCCATGGCTTCCAAGGATGTGGAAGTCCTATACCCGCCTCCTATGGCTCCTACACGCCTGGTTTTGAAGGTTCAAGGCCTGACCACGACGAAGCTTGGTCCAGGATTCGTTTGATTTGAGTTCTATGGCCATCTCCGGCATTGCTCTGGCATGCCATGGCTGTTCGAGCCTGATTTTGACTTCTCCGGCTTAGATTAGTGACTTTTCCAAGCCTTTCTCACTACTGGGATTTTTCTGAAATCCTAACCCTTTGAGATTTTTCCTATTCTTTTAGATCCGTTGTATATTTGTGTTTTCTCTAAGCTCTTAGGCATTTTTTTCAAAGTTCTTTCAAAACTACACTTTCTAAGCCTTCATCTTTCTCCGATTTAGGGTTTCGTCAAGTTGTCCTTTAAAATTTCTCTGATCTTTAGCATGTTTTACTGTGTTTCTTATATGTATTTCTTATGTGTTTCTTCTACTGTATTTCCTATGTGTTTCTTCTACTGTATTTTCCTATGTGTTCTTCTACTGTATTTCCTATGCTGTTTCTTCTATTGTATTTCCTATGTTGTTCCTTCTACTGAATTTCTTATGGTATTTCTTCTACTGTGTTTCTTCTATGTGTTCTTCTATTATGATACTGTATTTCTTGTGTTCTTACTTCTACTGTATTTCTTATGTAGTGTCTCCTACTGTATTTTTATGTTGTTTCTCCTACTTTGATTCTTATACTGAAAGATGCATGTTAAAAGTCTCAATTTCTTTCTAAGATTTCGAAATTTATTTCATCATTATTTTTTTGCCTTGATTACTTGCCTTTTCATCTCTACGCTCGATTAATGGCAAAACCCCTAAAATTTGGGGTTTCATTCGAGTATTGAGACCATGGGCTACGTGATTTGCTTGTGCTTCCTCTCTGAACATGCTTGATTTTCTGGACCTATTTGGGTTCCTAGAGTTGTTTCATCTACTGCTTCATTAAGTCTCAAAACCATTGCTTCAATTTTGTTTCTTCATGTGATTCTGGCTTTTGCTAAACTCTATAAGACCTTTACTTGACCCCTTTTTCGCATGCTATGTGACACTCTTTCTTCTCTATTGCTGAATTACCATATTCTTATGGTCTACTGCTTACTTATTTTGCACTTGCATGATAGTTTCACTTTGTCCTAAATCCAGCCTCGCATGCCTGTTACTTGTGTATTCTTTATATGTGTTGAACTTCCCTTCTAAGTGGCTTTCAATTGTGATTGATTTAAGACTTCCTTTGTATAAGGTTGATTGATTTCTTTCCATGTTTGCTGACTTCCCTGTTACTTGATTTGAGTCAAAGGTTTTCCTTAGTTTTTTCAGACTTGGTTCATTCATGGACCAGTAAATCTCTGATCCTTGATTTACTGGCTACAAATTTATTTTTCTTTCCTTATTTATGCAACTGCGTATTTCAAAATTCTACCCTTAAGTAATATTTTATGTATTTACCCCTAATTGCATGCTTCGTACAATTTGTTTATTTGAATTCTTCCCTTAAATAGTTTTCCCATCAAAATCTGAGTTCCTTAATTAAAGGAAGTTTTGTGTGATTGATTCTTAATTGATATTCTGTTCCTTAACTATTTTCCTACCTTATTTTTGCCTGATTTTCACACTATAAATGCACGACTCTTTCACTAACACAAATCACTCATTCATAGTCTTTCTGAACTTACACTTATACACAATAATATTCTCTCTTCTTGTCTGCACTATGACCTGTTTGCAAGACCTACTATTTTTCTCTATTTGTTTCTTTGAAACTGGTATGTTCTTATTTAAGCTTTAAGCACCAAAACAAAGTGTTTATTTACTGCTCTTTGTATCCATGTCTACTTATTGTTTCTGTATAGTTCAACACTCAAATTAGCATGTTGATTTCTTTGTGCATGTTTCTATTATGAATCATTGTTCCCACCCCCTTGTATGTTTAAGCTATGGATTGGAGCATGGCAATTTGTAAATTGTTATCCATGAACCAAACCTAATCCTTTGGGATCCTAGCCTCTATTAATGTGTGTTTGGACAAGCTTATGGTATGTTAGCATTCTCCATTGTTGGGCATGCCCACAACTTGCCCTTGACTCTTTCATTTTCCCTATTCCCCTAAACCTCGTATATGTACTTATTTCCCTCTTTTTTTCCCCTATTCCCTCTCAGAATTCTGCTTCTGCACTTGCACTCTCTCGTAGTCTCTTAAGTTCTGCCCCTCTCTTGTGAGCCTTGCCTTGGGACCTTAAGTTCCCTCTGAACTTAGACACTTGGGGGTTGGCCCTTCTACACTGCACTTGTCCTAATCTGATAATGTATTTGGGTGTGAGCACTGCCCGGAGTCCCCTTTGAGGCTCTTAGGGAACTTTGACACATCCAAATGGGATAAAGGATTTGGATCATGATCTCTTGGAGTTGGTTTACCTCATATTTCAGACATGAAGTCTGAATCAGGCTCTCCTTGGTTGTACTTTTAATTTATCATGTATTTTTTACTTTATTTTGGGTTGTAATAATTTGTAATAAACTCTTGGGATTGCTAGTGCAAAAGGGTGGATAATTATGTATACAAGAGTAGATATCATACCTATAGGTATTTCTGAATTCTGCATTTCTCACATAGATATCATATCTATAGGTATTTCTGAATTCTGCATTTCTCACATAGATACCATGTCTATAGGTATTTCTGAATTCTGCATTTCTCACATAGATACCATGTCTATAGGTATTCCTGAATTCTGCATTTCTCACGTAGATATCATGCCTATAGGTATTTCTGAAATCTGCATTTCTCACATAGATGCCATGCTTATAATTCTGCATTCTCTCATATAGAAATCATGTCCATAAGTATCCGGAAATCTGAATTATGTATATGCATATAGAAAATATGCCTATAGGTTATTCTAAATATTGTATATCCATTCTTCATCTAGCAATCATGTTCATAGGTCTTAAACAATCAACTGCAATTAGATATCATGTTCATAGGCATTAATTGAAATTCAACATCTAGATATCATGTCTATAAGGCTTCTGCATTTTCACCATGTCTATAAAAGGGTGTAAAATCAACAACGCATAGAAAGCATGTCTATAGGAGCTATTAATCGAATCTGAATCGCTTCATTCACGTATAAGGCTAAAACCAATAATAACAATGTATCATAATTTACAAGACTCATAACCTTCGTAAAAACTTGCCTTTCTTTAATAATCTGACTATCTTTTAACTAGTACGTATTCAATTTACTGTTATTGCATTTCTGAATTTAGTAGATGCTATGCCTATAGGATCTTTGTCCAACACTTAGGCAAGCCTTAGGGTAAAGTTTAAGTTAAATCAGTTCTGTTAATAACTACAACCAATGGGCAAATATGAGTCGGGCTTCCTATCTGAATTATGTAATAAATCAGTCTGTCTCAACCTTTAAGTTTTTGCATGCTTAGAACTTAATCTGACGTTAACTAGTATGTGTAATTCATGCTAAATTATGTGTTTCTTTGTGTAAAGGAGGTATATCTGAGCCTTTTTGTTTGTTATGTGCTTTCCCTCAATTTACTGTACATATATTTGTATGTCGCCTTAGAATATTTACCTTTAAAACCACAAATAAGCCTAATATCCCTCCCCTTTAAGATTAGTAGTCCTTAATGCCTCCGAGACTGATAGGATTGGGATGGGTAATAGCATGCAATAAGTAAACAAGACCATTACGCGCTTTAATACCTTAACGAGGTGGCAAAGGGTAGATATGGATATGATGACCACGCGATAACGCCACGCGTAGCCCCTCATTGAGGAGTGATTACCGGGCATTGTGTGGGGTGACCTAAATTTTTAATAAACCTAGGACCCCCCCCCCCTTCCCTTCTTTCTTGTTGCTTTTAAAGGAATATCAAACTCTTTCTCTTTAAGAAAAATGAGCTTTCTTTTAGTCCTTTTAACTTTATTTTGTTTGTAAACCCTTATGTGAAAATCCCCTCCTAGTCGAAGTTTTATTCATCTACATGTTATTTGCATCTAGATTCACAATAATAGTCTGGCCGGGAACCACACTAGTGGATTCTGAGGGTGCCTAACACCTTTCCCTTAGGTTAATTTCAAGCACTTACCCAATCTCTGGTTATTCAAATCAAACCCTTCTTAGTGTCCTAATGCACTTTAATCATTAGGTGGCGACTCTTCAGTTCAAACCCAATTCCTAAAAGGGAACAAGTTGTCCTCTCAAATGCCATAAACCCGATTTCGCGAGAAAAAGGGGGCGGGGAAAGTGTTTCGTAATCAGGAGCCCACCTGAAGAACGAGGGGAAGCAGTTTAAGCGTTGGTAATCAGGAGCCCACCTGAAGTACGAAGGGAAGCAGTTCAAATATTGGTAATCAGGAGCCCACATGAAGAATGAAGGGAAGCAGCAGTTTAAGTGTTGGTAATCAGGAGTCCACCTAAAGAACAAAGGGAAGCAGTTTAAGCGTTGGTAATCAGGATCCCACATGAAGAACGAAGGGAAGCAGTTCAAATGTTGGTAATCAAGAGCCCACCTAAAGAACGAAGGGAGAAGCAGTTTAAGTGTTGGGAATCAGGAGCCCACCTGAAGAATGAAGGGAAGCAGTTTAAGTGTTGGTAATCAGGAGCCCACCTGAAAAACGAAGGGAAGCGGTTTAAGTGTTGTTAATCAGAAGCCCACTTGAAGAACGAAGGTAAGCAGTTTAAGTGTTTGTAATCAGGAGCCCACCTGGAGAACGAAGGGGAGCAGTTCAAGTGTTGGTAATGAGGAGCCCGCCTGAAGAACGAAGTGAGGCAGCAATTTAATTGTTGGTAACCAGGAGCCACCTGGAAGAACAAAGGGAAAGCAGCAATGTTCGAAGGAAGACGGTTCAAGTTCAGCGATCAGACGCCCACCTGAACAAAAGGGAAAAGCATCTCAGATTATAATTCAAGTCAGCAACAAAGGAATTCACCAGGAGAGTACGAGTCAACAGAGCAACAGGAACTGCAAGAACAAGTTTGAAGATATAGATAGGATTCTTGTAATTCATAGATCATAGTTTAGTATAGCTTCTTTCATTGTATCTTGGTGTAATAAGGAGTTCAGTGAGCAGTAGCAGTAGCAACAACAGTGAAGTCACAGCTTCCTGGTAGTCCCAACTACCGAAACTTTCCAAACTACACTGACCTGATTCCTTTATAGCCAAGGATATGTAGGCAACCTCGGAAGCAGGGTGCGGTCAAACCTTTCAACAATGCTTCCCACTGACTATTCAAAAGGGCAAAACTCGCTCGTATCCGCTCACTTTATCTTTGCACAAAAACTCTTCGTGTTTCCGGGCAAAGAGGGGCAGCTGTGAGCACGTGATTTTTGCCCTATATGAATTACTCCCATAAATTCAAGAAAATAAAATTTTCCCATTATTTGCAATTTCGTAGATTTTTGTAGCATTTTTGTTAATTGTTTGCATTTGTCTGTGCATGTTTATTTTATTTAATTCATAAAAAATACAAAAATATATTACATTTGCATTTAGGATTTAATTTGGAATTTTGGAATTAGATAATAATTTAGTTGTTTTACAAAAAATAGAAAAATAGAAAATAACTCATTTTGTTTCACTTTTTAACTTTGAATTTTGTAGTTTCTTTTAATTTGGGAAATAATTAATTGTCGTAAAAATTATGTTGAGTAATTAGTTTAATTTAGGAATTTAATTTAGTTTAAGAGTTAATTTAGGATTTAATTTGATTTGAAAAAAAGGAAAGAAAAGTAAGCAATTGAATTAAGAGGAAAAGAATTAAGAAGGTGGTTTTTTGGCCAAATACGTATTAGCCCGGATAATTTCGCATCAAACCCGTCTCAATATGGCCCAAACCCAACCAATACCCGGTCCAGCCCCACTTTCCAACTAAACGACGATGTTTCGGAACCCATCCATCTCAACCGTTGGATCACACTAATCCAATGGACCGGAACTCAACCTCCCCTAAGTATTTAACTGTTTGAACGACCCCTCCCCCCCCCCTTCTGTCTTTCTCAAACTCTAGAGACGCCGCCCTCAAATTCCAGCCGCCTCCGCCGGCGACGACGCCTTACACCACTCCAATCACCCCCATCTTAACTCCCTAGAACCCTCTCACCCTCACCATTCCAAATCTTAACATAACTAACCTCGAATCCCCCCATAAGTGCTCGAATTTCAAATCTGAACCCAAGACCTAAAAACCCAAAAACACCAAAATCTACCCAAGTTCACACCAGATGACCCCTCACCTCTTTCTCGCTCCAAAGACGTTCTTGTTTCCCATCAAATTATCTCGTCAATGGTGGAGCAGGGGTCTGGAAAGCCCTAGGTCTCGCCCTGTTTTCTTTTCTGGTTCATCAAGGCCGAGTGAAGCTAAACCATCATTAATCGTTTGTCTTTTGTTGAGGACAATCGATTAATGACAGTCGAAGGTTCATTTTCTTCTACAAAAAGGGTTATTCGAGTTCATACGGGTTTTTGCCTGAAGTTAGGTTTGGGGTAATTTCCTTTATGTCGATTGGTTTCCTTTTGACCTTCTCCTCTTTGTCCTTTCTAGTTTCTTTCTTCAGAAGTTTTGGTTCTTGTTTGATTGTGATAATAGGCTAAAGTATATAGTTTGGCCTACGTTTTCAATTTCTTTTGACAGTTTTAGATTGTGGTGCTTTGTAATCAAGGGCGAGAAGGAAGTTCATGGAAAGGTAGCTCACATACCTTTCCAGGCTTGGATAAGGTTCAGGAGGTTGCCGAAGTTCCAATTAGCAATAAGAGAAAAAGAAAAAAATCCACGAACGCCAGCTCCTAAACTAGAGGCAGTTGGGCTCTAACTTAAGGATGCTTTACTGTTGTAAGTGTGTAAATAATGCAAAAATTAGCTCTAATGGTGACTTTTATGTTTCACAGGAGTGCAATAATCAAATGAGGACTTATGATGGTGATCCGGGCAAAAATTGGAGTTAATGGACGAAAAAAGGGAACAAAGCTCGTTGGCAATGGAAAACCCCACTAGCGCGAGCATTAGCGTGCCTGCGCTAGTTCAGCAGTCCAAAACAAAATTAAACCCCACTAGCGCGGGCAGTAGCACGGCACTAGTGCGCCCGCGCTAGTCCAGATGCGGAAGCCATGTTTTAAAAAGGGCAATTTCGGAAGTCCAAGCAAATCCACATAAACTATAAAAGGTTTAACATGTCCAATAGAGAAGATGGTTCAAGTTTTTTGGCGAAGAGGCAAGAGAGGCAACTTGGAAAACGATTTTTTTATCTCCTTACTTTATTCTTCTTCAATGATTATGAAATCTTTGGTAGTTTTTATCGTTGTTATGAGTAGCTAAATACTTTAATCTAAGGTTTTGGTCAAACCCGTTGGGGATGACTTGGTTGTTATATTAATATAGTTTTTAATTGGTTGTTAATCTCTATTTATTCATCTATGTTTTGATTGTGGTTAATTGAAAGGGCCCTCAATTATTCGTCCCTATTTATTATGTATCTTCTTGAGAGAGAGTGCATATTTAGGTAGTTGTTTGAACAACATCACTCCCGGAGTATAGACGAGAGTCATAACCGAGGGTTTAGAGGTTGGATTAGAGATAAGGATACCTCGGTGCAATCTAAGTGAACTGTAATGTGAATCTAGCTAGCGTAGCTTGAAAGAGTGCGTCTGGTAAACTATCATAAATGCTTGAGAAAGATTTATGATAGCTGGAGAGTTCATGATTGATAGAGACAGCTAAATCACAGTTATAAGACATATACAACCAGGGGAATCAACAACGGGGGAAACCATTACCTTAGACCTTATTCTAATTATTTACACATCAAGCATAGTTAATTTTCAGCTGTTAATTATTTTCAGTTTTTAGCTGTTAGAAATACTATCACTTGTTAATCACAAAGTTTGGGGAAATTGATTCTGTGAATTTAGTAAGTCCGACAAAAGTAATTGATAGGTTAATTGTGTGGTTCAACTCTAGGTAGAATTACTCAGATTATATTTGCAACATCCGCGTGTCTTTTTATAAGGCATAGTTGGGCGATATCAGATTGCATGATGTTTCTAGTTGTAAGTTCATTAGTTAGCTTGCATGCCTAATTGTTAATTGGTTTCATAGGGTGTGAGTTTAATTTGGTATCAATTCGTGAGGTTTTCTTCTTTCTGCCCTTTTAGTTTATGCTGGTCGATCAATAGTTAGGTTTTATTTTATGCTTGTTAAGTGACTTTGGAACTGAAACATT